>NW_010400568.1:7356-41720 GCF_000710305.1 Buceros rhinoceros silvestris | reverse complement strand
CGCTCTTCCCAAGTAGGATCTTTGGATCTTGAACTGGAGCTGCTGATGAGCAGTTCCAGTATTGTTCCCAGGCTAGGGCCACATTAGGAGACTGGAAGTGGGGCTGTGTAATTCTGGAGAAGTGAGCAAAACCAGCTGCTGAAAAAGCCAGCCAGATGGCTACTGCCTGTATGAGCACGGTAGGGCAGGGCAGGAAGCCCTGGGAGCCAACATTAAGCCCATACCTTTTGGGCTGCCCATAACATCCTTGCTGTGTCTAGATCTTTCAGTTAAAGAAGATTTTGGCGTAGCTTCAGATGACTGGGCATTTAAAGGAGTTTAATATCCACAGAAAAGGAATGCAATAGAAAAATATACTTGTTCTGATGTAGACCAGGGTTAGACAATGTAGTGGGACTATTTTTGGCATCTGAAAACATTTTCAGTAACACAAATTGAAGAAAAACAGCTGTTCCTTTTTTATATTATTGTTATCTTGGTGGTAATTCTGAAGGTTTTGAGTATTAAATTATGAAAATATTTATAAACAATTCAGGGAGTTCTAAAATCTCATTAACAATTCTTTGTTGATGAGGAAATTTAGTTTTCATCCCCTCAGACTCATGAGGAAGCATCAAAGAGAAAGAGGGAAAAAAAACTTGTGAATGTAATGGACTTATCTTTTTTCTCACATTAAGTATATCAAAATATGAGTTACCAGTGAAAGACAAGGTAAGTTTATTTTTTGTTCCTGCTTTTCTCTATAATTATGAGAAGATATGCTCTCTCTCCCCATCATGCAGAAATTATGAAAGAAAGAAAAGAAACTTAAAGTCATGGCTGAGCCCACGATGGCTGCACCTGGGGACAAAGCCTGTGTAAGGAAGGGCAGAAAACATTGGGCAAAAAAGGAACATGGGGAACAGCAAGGTCAGAGGTTTCCTTTCATTATCTCCAATGTGGAAGTGCAGACACTCTTAGGAGAAACATAGAGTTTCTGCTTATTTAATTCTTTTAAAGGCTGATGAATAAAAACTAACACTGGAAACCTTTCAGCAATTCCAGAGATAACACTGATGAGAAATATTCAATCTGGCCTTGTTTTCTGTGATGTAGTTACATTAATGGCTAACATCAGACATTTTTACAGACCTCTTAACTGCCTGGTGATCAATATGCAAGACTTAAGGCATCAGGTCATCTGAGGGAAGCAGGTCTTTGCCATAGTGGGTCATGATACCTGTACCTTTCATTTACAAAGGATGGCTGTGTTTCTGCACCCGGAGTTGTTTTTTCCAAGAGTATTCTCCTGAAAGAGAAATCCTGGAAGAAGCATATCCTGGCTGAAGCACTGTGCAGCCTGAAGGCACCTCAGTCTGTTAGTCTTCACGCCAGACACTGATTGATGGTGGACTCACATTAGGCAGCACTGGCATCTGCCACTGGGGAACTGATCACACAAGGGGAGAGACCTGGCGCTGAGATGGCATCAGGTGGCAGTGGCAGGCAGGCAGGCAGGGGAAAGCGAATTGGGGTCAGGAGAGTCTCACACAGATATGGGTTTCTCCAAAACCCGTTAAAATCTTTAACAAAACCTGAGCCGAATTCTTCAAAGAGACATATCCCTGCTGCCAAAGTTATGCTGTGCTAGATCTTAACATATAGCATAAACGAATGAAATATATCAGACATGCTCATTCCATTTTTTCATTCTGCCACATGGAAAATTGTGGAAATATTTATTGCAATATAATACAGTGTATCCTTTGAAGACCATAGCTGATTTTCCATTGCCTTGTATTTCCTATGATTAAATATGTTCAAAATACTCCCAAATCAAATGTTTTACAGATAGAAAAGTCTTTAAAATGTAAGACTATAAAGCCTGGGAAATGATAAAAAAATCAGTCCAAATGATGGAGAATTTATGGCTTGATAATGTAAACTTTAAAGAAATCAACTGCAAGTAGAGCTGTGCTTATACATCCAAGGCAGAAGGCCAGGCAGTTGTGCAAACTGCAAGCCTGTTTCTGCCTTCCAAAGGGAACTTGAACCAAAGTCTGAAGTGCAGCAATTTTCAGAATAAATTCTGAAGAAGTGAGGACACAAATGTTCGTCCAGATTTATCCAAGTAAATAGATTTACGGATTTCTCAACACATTCACAATGCATCGGGATTTTAACATTTTCAGCAGTTCATTTTAAATGCTCTTGCCATCTTTGAAGGACCAGCCAAATAAAATCCTCTTAAATACAAAGACAGCTGCTGTTTAATATAGTTTCTAAAATTGCTAAGTGAAACAATCTTTTTTCCCTGTATCAGTTCTAACATCTTGTAACAACTTTCCTCAAGGTACCCTGAGGACTTTGGAGTCGGGAAGCTTGCTAATTTTTTAAGCAGATCTTAAATACAGAAAAGATTTTCCAAGTTCACAGATCTGATATGCTGCTGTACATTGGAAAAGAAATAATGATATTTCTGACACATACATAGAACGAGACTGCACATTTCACAATTAGCCCTAAATTCAACGTTTAGCCCTAAATATTTCTAGGGGTCACACTAGCCTTAGACCTAGACAGTACCTCCAGTTTCTGCTGTCATAAAGTGCTGAGTAGTCTTTTTCTCACTGTATATTTTCTGAGGTACATATTCACAATAGTGCATGTAAATGTACTTTGATTAAAGCATGAGTATAAGACAGATGCCAGGCTGTTCTGATTTCTACCAGACACAAATCTCTTTCCTCACAGGCTATAATACACTGCAGGAATTTAATCCTGAATAGCAATGAAATGGTAAAAAGCAAGAAGGGAATTTTGCAGACACCAGGACTTTATGGCTTTATGCAGTAATCAAATTATTTGTTTTCCAAACAGGAAAAAAGGCACAAAATTACAGGAAATAATGGCCCATCTAGTGCAACTTCTTTTCTAAATCAGATAGAGGCACTCAAGGCATTAAAGAAAAGTACACCCGATATGGGGCATTTACAAGTTGATATCTTCCCAAATCAAGGCAACTGGTGTTCAGAGGACATGCTCACTAGAAATCACACCCACCTTTAAGAGCCACCCCAAGGGAGCACACAAGAGATGCTCTCAGTGAACATAGTCATACCTAAAGCCGAGTTTCAGTTGCACTGACCTATAAAACAATTCATGTAACTTCCCTGCTGCAGGGAGATAAAATAAGAAATTAAGTTAAATTAATTCTGTGTGGCAACTATTTAAAACTGGTAAAGGAAGAAAGTGCTTCAGCCTTTATTTAACAGGAATGCAGCAAGTCTTTTTGTGTGGAGTCAATAGAGAGGAAGTTGAGCATCCAATACATATGCATTTCTAGTGCTACTATTACCATGTTATCCATGCAGATTATAAAACACATTTCAACATGGGCATTCCCCACTGCAAATATTAGCATTCAAGGACATTGCATGGCTTTGAAACCATGCCTGCATGATTAAGTTCAAGATATAACCTTATTCTCAATACTTCCTTCTCCTTATAAGCAACTGTAACTGTTTATTCGAGATTTTCACAAAGGATTTTCAAAAGAAGGCTCTTAGTTAAGCAGAATGAAACTCAAGTATTTGAGCCTGATTCTCAATTTCACTTCACGTGGATGATTTAAACACTGCTTTGCACTGCTGAAGCAGTGTAAGTGAGCCTTTGTGTGAAAATGAATATCAGCCACATATTTTGCCTAATGATGTATTTATTACGTTATATTCTGACATTTTACATTTCTGTACTGAACAAAGAGGCTTTCTGCTCTTTGCTTTTAATTCAGTACGTGAGCAATATGTGAAAACATGGAAATTGTTTATGAAAAATTAATCAACTGCAGCTTTCTATGACAAATAACACACTACAGTTGAAAAGCAGGTACGTGGCATGACTTTTACCTTACTGACGTGCGTTTCCAGTGCCATATGCTACGAACTGTTGCGAAACATACTGCTTTCTTTCAGGACATTACCTTGTTTTGAAGGCAAACATGACTTGACAGATGCCTCAGCAGAGGAATTGCATGGTATCTGACCTTTTGTGATATGTCATTTCTAGAAAGCCTTGGTACAGGTGCTCCATCATAGGACACGTAACAGAGATACACACCGGAGAATGACATGATTCAAAACCTTTTATCTGGTTTTTGGCTTTCTTGCATTATATTTGTTTTAGAGCATGTCATCTACCGGTCTTTGTAAAACGAGATGCCAGATCTCAAGATATAAGGGTTAGGACTGCATTATCCTAAAGATTTGTTTCTATTCTACTCCAGGGAATAATTCCTTAGGCTTGTTTTTAGTTACCTAACGATTTAATTCAGGCAAAGCTGGGCTTGAGTCTCAATTACCATGCTTCAGACAGAGATGGATAACTTTAAGCACCTTCAAAGGTCACTTCATCTTGGAGCTGTTCAAGGCCCTGTCTGCCTGATGTAAACAAATGCAGTGCAAAAGCATTTCACATTTCAAAAAACCACAGTACTTGAGAAATAGCACTACTATAATGCACTACGACCATGTACCTCCACACACCTTAATCCAATCCTACCCTAAGCAGCAGTGATCAGGACAGTTAAAGACACACTTTAGACTTCAACTTCACTATTCACATGCCCAAAGTAGCTTGTCTGTTCTCTGGGGGACCATCTCTGGCTCTCTCAAAGTGAAATTATATTGCTATGAAGAAGTTCAAGGCTAAAAGAACAAGACCACTCTTGCTGTTAGCCCAGTACACATTGGCCTGAATTCCGATCATAGCATGTAAAAACATACCATGAACATTCCATGTTCATGCCATGTACAAACAAGGCATTGAAGGGAGCATAATTACATAGTTTTCTTTTACTACAGAAAATAGATAATAATGGGTAGGTCATAGCTCAATTAAGTTGCAGGAAAATTAGTAGTCAAAGAAAGAAGCACTGCCTGGAGATTATAAAGTAATCTGGAAGGAAGTCACACAATGTATTCTAGTGCACTCTACTTACTAGCTCTTTGTTACATATGCCTTGATAATAGCTTAAAATATTCGTATGAGTGTGGCACACCTTTATTACTATTTAGAAATAGAGAAAAGTAGTCCAAGAGATAATAGTTATTCTAGAATTCTCAGATCTCAATCTTTTTTTTTTTAAATCTATAATAATGTTAGATTAAGTATGCCACTGCTATTGTAAAAATGCTCCAGAAAACTCGTATTAAAAAAGTTTCTGACTCACAGCTGGCCTTCTAAAACATTCAAAGTCAGGAAGCACACCCCACCACTACCTCTAGAGCGTGAATGTGTGTGCTTTGTAATACGGTGCACCATCTTAACTCACACGAGAAAACAAGGCAGAACATACTGCACAAAACAAGCTGTGAGTTGCTATGTATCTAGAACGTTCACCAGGGTTTTGAGAGCTGGCATTACAGATAGACAGTCAGACATTTCAGTTCTGGGGAAGAAAGATCATGGAAGAAGAATCATTAGAAGGCTGCACACAGATTTAACCTACAGAAGAATATTTACATGGACACTTGAATGTGAGTCATAAAAAAAGGAGCCTCAGAAAAGTCCATCTTGAAGGTTTAGGCTGTATTATTTAGAAATGTGTCTTATGTTAACAAAACAGATTGTAGGAAAAGTGATTATTTCCAGCCTTTGAAAATATGAGATAAGAAGCTGAGGGGGGGAAAAAAAAAAAAAGAAAATAGAAACTCCAACAGCTTTGCTGGAAAAAAATGTGCTAATTCTAAACACAGAAAATACTCATGCAAATAAAACCAATGGGGTTTTATCTGACCACAATCTCATACGTGCAAATCAAATCCTATAAAGGAGTATGGCATGTACTCACTCCTTTTGATGATGTACTTCAATTCTTATACAACAAATTTGAAGGAAAGGCTATCAAGCTTTTTGCTAAACAGGTGTTTATTTTAAAGTGAGGAGTTTTATTGTTACTTGGCAATAAAAACATTTAAAATGCAAGTCCATTGTTTTTGAGTTATTATTACTTTTTTTTAAAGTGATGTTAGATCTGTGTACATCTTATACTGTGTAGTCCAGCTGAACACACATTCATCTGTCTAGAGAGGATGGATGTGGGGCTGTCTCCTACATCTCACCCTTGGCAAAATGGCCTGGCCGCTAAGAAAGGCATGACAGTGTAAGCAGCATAAGTGAACTAAATACCCAGAACTGCCTGGCAGATAATGCTAAAGGGAAAGTAAACAATCAGCTGGAATAAGCAGTTAACTGGGGAACTACAAAGAGACTCTTGAAACAGAGGAGTCAGCTTGAAAAGGACAAAGGAGGCATAAAAATTTGTTCAGGAGAGACCTGGGAGTGAAGAGAGCAGAGTCAAGCCTGAGTTTGATACTGTCAGAAGTCACCCCCAACCTCCTCTGTGACCCTGGAGACTTCTGCATTGGTTAGACTTCACAGGTTGCCCATCGAGCTCTGAATGCAGCAAGCAGCCTCTGCACTCCAGCTGGGGAACTGACCATCCCGGGGACACCAGCAGTTCCCACACCTTGGGTGTGCGTATGCAAACCCTGGAGGCGCTTTGTCATCAGCCTGTGCATCACTGGGATGCAGGAAACAATACAAGCACGCACAAAGCTGGAGCACTCACAGTTCCTACAAGCATGTGCAGCAAGTGGAGCCCCTAATTTGGTGTGGATATGATGAGATCTTTTGGGGAGAAGCTGTAAAAGCGATGCCTAGAAATTTGTAGTTGATAACATAGTGTGAATATCTAATACGCTATTAGTTGCATTGGTGATATTGATACTTACAGTTTAATGATTCCTGATTGTGTATGTTAACTATTTAATATATGTTAACTGAATAAGTATGTCAGCTGAGCATTTTTTCCCTGTGATACCACTCACAGGTTAGCAGGAAACAAAACAGTACCTTTTGTAAACTCTCAGAATCTGGGACAAGTCTCTTTATAGTCATTCATTATTAGAGCATCCCTGGTGTGATTTTGGCCTAGGCCAACCAGTACTCTCCCAACTGCTCTTGCATACAAGTACAGGGAATAGGTACAGCTCATTAGAGACTTTGCATGCAGCCAGTCTCTTATGGAACCTAAAGACAGTTAAAACACAGAGGGATACAGGTGTTTCTCATCAGCTGGCCTCAAGGACTGGGGCATCACGTTTGCAGCCATATTTAACTTACCAGTATATACATAGCCCCACTATTAAAAGAGAAAAAATTTCACAGCATTAAGAAAAACTTTTGGATCAAAAATTTTTTGCCCCTAAACCTTGGAGGCAACCAAGACCTAAATGTAATTTTCACAATGTAATTTTTCCCTTGTTCTGACAGGGAATTACAAATCGCTCCAAGTGCAGAAAACTGGGTCGCATGGGGCTGCTCTTGGTCTCCCATACAGATGGGAAACCCCGAATGATCTGGTGAAAGAACAGCCTGCAGACTATGTAGCCAATCCCAGAAGCGAAGTTGTTATATTTAATTAGCCTCATGGTTGTATTGAGAGAGTTAATAGTATTTTAATAAATTGCCATTGTATTCATGCTGTTTTAAAATGATAGTGTATAGCATCCTAAGTTATATCTGAGATGAGACCCTCGACAGAGTTGACTCATTAACAGCACTGTCGTGAAGAACAGCAGCCTTTAATTATATAACCGTATGTAGTCTTCTGACAGTTTGTTACCCACATGATAAACCAAGGACTAACATTTTTCTTTTTTAACCCAAATTTCAAGGCAGTTTTTAACGGACCACTGTGTATTCAGAAACTGTTAACGTGTCTCCATTAAAATGACAATACATTGCATGCAGTGTCTTGGTCCCTAGAGTACCCAGATGGCTCATTTCAATTCCCTCCATGTTTGAAAATTAAATGTTGAGAAAAGAAGGTTTGCATGTTTCCACAAAGATGAAAGCAACCTACGCAGAGAACTTGGGGGTTAATAATAAAAGACCCTCACACTATAACTCTGGAACTCACAAAAATAAATGGTTATTGCTTCAGTGTAGCAAATGGCAGTATTACAGAGTATTTATGCAGTTTCCTGCAACACACAGAATTTCTTGAAAGAAATTAACTTCACAAACTGATCTGTGCTGCTCATACATTATTGCAGGACTGTGAAGGAAGCAATATTTTATGAGTTTGTATGGTATTAATAAATTGTTGCTTTCTATCCCTTCTTATTGCTTTTTTCTATTCAAAACAAGAAGAAATAGAACTTCCTGAAATAGCCTAAGAATATCATCCAGGAGATACAAGAGACAGTTGTGTGACAGCTGTGTGATGAAGCAGCTTGTACATCATGGGGCCAGAAGTGTGCTGTTGATAGCGCTAGTACCTACACAACAGTACTTGTGTGCATAATGCTTGCAGACCTCCCATTCGTGGCCTTCGCGAGGAATAAAAAGGTGGTGTTTGGGGCCAGCACATTTATAATAAGCCGTGGCAAGTCCTGCCTCCCACCCTCCCACCCCCGCCAGCTATCAGCCAGACACGTATGGCAGTGCTATTTTAGTGACAGCAAAGTGTTCTGCATGATTGTGCACATGGGTGACAAGCAGAGGCAGGCATTTGTGTTTCTGTTTGTCAATATTCTCTTTTTTCTCATCCCTGACACTATTCAGTAAGGTATGCACTGGTAATCCAAATTTGGCCATGACTGCTTTGAGCCTTAAAAAGAGTGACTGATTTGGCTGGTATTAAATAGGAAAGAAGAAAGACACCCTTCAGTAAATTTCAACAATTTCATGTATATTTAACACAGCTGGGCTGCATTTGCCTATCCTGATCTCACCGCAGCTGAACTTCCCACTAGCCCTGAAACACAGGTGATGAGCCCTCACAGCAGCAGGAAGCCAACTTGAATAGTTTCCTTCTAACCTGAGCCAGTCAAAGTGATCCTGGCTGGCGTGCCCATCATAAATAGTTAAAACTTCTGAAATTCTGTTCACTTTGAATAAACTGGATTAAATAGCACCTAAACCCCTGAGCCAGGAGTGCAGGATGCGTTTGGTAGCACAGAGAGGAAACATCTCAGCAGCTGTCACAGGTACCACCCAGAGTAGCACAGACCCAGAGCCTCATCTCAATGAACAGAGCCTCCCTGTGCATCGCACCAGCTCAGGGAGTTTATCTGCCAGGTTGGCGACACCTCCCAAAGCAGGTCCTGAATCTGAATTTCTACACCATGAAGGCCTGATGCTGAAAACTAGTATCAGCCTTGCAAAATTACAGCTTTGACTGCATTTCTCTCAAATTGGCAGAATCCAAACTCACCAAACGTCATCAATCCCATCAGTTTACTGTTTCCTTCTTAAAAAACTGAGTTTAACTTGGACCTTCCTCCTCACTCACTTCTGTCAAATTGTAACCCATTGTTGTTTACCATGACCTTGTCATTACGAACTCAACCAAAGACCTGGGGGAGAGTTCATGAAAAAATAACTTTTGGCATATGTATTTTCCATCCAACAACCTCATTTCAGTTTGAGAAAGATGGTTATCTCCAGGCTTCTACAGAGAGACTGCAGCTGCCATCTGAGTGTGCTGCAGTCAGGGCATAGGACATACCATTAAAAAAAAAATAATGAGAGAGACATAAACAAACAGGGAATTGGTGTCATTCAAAGAACAATTTCTTTTTCTATGGGTGAGCTTGTTGGCAAAAAGCTTACATGCACAGCACTTTCCTGTCCATTTCTGAGACAGGTAACAGCAGTAAGCTGATATCTCTGACAGAGTAACTATTGAAAAAATCTTAAATGACCTGATGACAGTTCATACTGGCTTTCAGTTATCTCCTAAGACAGGCATGAATGCTTTTTATTCTCCTCTTCGGCTAACTTTCCCCATAAAGTCATCACTCCTGCAGCCTTATATTAAACAGCTTGCAAATTAACTTGATGCTTGAGAATTTGTATTTCATGTTGCACACACGCTTTTTCAGCGGTTGTTGTAAAGGCATCTCACACATCACATCAGTGAAATCAACAAAGACCTTGTGCTTGGACCTGGAGCAAAATGGCCAAGTCCCTCACTTGTATAGTCCTTTGCACCTCAGCAAGACCAACAGTTTTGATCTCTGGTATTTAGTAATGGCTGGGCACAGGGGAGGGCAGGCAGCAGGGCTGGTAAACTTGTGGCCAGCTGAGGGGCATTGCCTCCCAATAGTGAACTTCCCAGAAAAATCCCTTTAAGGTTCTCTTGGACCCTAATTTTCAAGTTTCAAAAAAACCCACATATTAAACACCTTTATATTTTCAAAAAATGCTGAAAAAAACACAGCACTTGGCTTTCAGTGGCTCATGACAGCAGATACATTGACCGGAAAGATGCTTTTAATAGAAACTAATTTTTTCCTCAGTTTGAAATGTCTTCAAATAGAGGAAACAAGAAGGCCCAAGCCTTTGACAGCAATTACTGGGTTACTCTGCTGGTGTCACTCAGAAAAAATGAAGGGCAGATTTTTCTACTACATGTTATGCAAAACCCCAAAATTCCTAAAAGTAAATACAGTATAGTGGTTTTTTGCCATGAAAATGTACTCAATTTTAACGTAGTTTCTAGCATGATGACTTTTCATGGATTATTTTTGTTTTCATCATACCATTAGTAAAAAGTGATACCTCTTTAGCTCTAATTAGACTACTATCATAAAGCCCATTAATAATTCAATAACCCCTTTATCTATTTTCTTCCCCTTCAGAGCTCTTCAATCAGGGCTTATGCAGCAGGTTGCATTCACTTTGAAAATCCATTAGCCTTCTGCCTCACTCGTGGGCTTTCCAAGGGACACAAATGGATAGACATGTAATTTTATTTATTTATTTGTTGTGCTTTTGCTTTTAGGCTAGATGTAAAGCGATGGTGGCAGCGGTGGGGGGTGGGGAGAAGGCGCACATAATAATCTCTAGTGTCACAGCCTCACAGCTTAATTTGTCATCTTACTTTTCACATGCAAGAGTCTGACAGCATTGATCACCTGAATCTGTTAAACAATTTTTTCATGAGGCTGACACGCTGCCCCAGTGCTTGCATCTATCAACATCTGCCTGATTTATTGGCTTAATAACGGGAAATCATTCCGTAGCCCAGCTCTATTTTGCCTGAACACTGACCTGTGACCTTAATTTGCTGCTTGTTGAGGTTCTTTGTTCTCCCATAACAGGTAGCTCACTAATCAGCAGAAGCGGCTTTATAAACTCAGATAAATATTTAACTAAGATGTAGGAATATGAATGTTTAAATTAGTTCTCTTTGGAAAAGTATAAATAACCCAGACTAAACAGAACTACTGAAATCAAAGGCAAACTTGCAGAAAGGATGGGATTTGGCACACTTTGAATATTTCATGTCCTTCACTGTTCCTATTTCAAAATATTGCTGAACAGCTGTTATGAATCTCTGAAGTAAAAGAAAGACTTCCCTCGCTGCTGGTGTTTAAAACAAAATCCAGAGAGCAAACCCAGCCATTTTCACTACTGGTTACCAAAATGAAACTAATTGGAGTAAGACAGTGCTATTAGCTCAGAGGCAGAGATCTCAGACTATGGTAAAAGTTTGGTATTTAGCATAACATTTTATTTAAATAATGAAAATCATTAATCTTGCATGCTTACACGTAAGAACATACTCAGCCTTCTCAGCCCTCCACCCACTGAGCAGCTGTGCACATAAAACTGCAAACATTTTAAAGGAAACCAATTGCTCTAGGACTTGTTGTGAAACTTTATAGGAGCACAAACCACATTCGTGTATTCTTCTTGCCAAACAATATACTGGCATTCAGTGTCCCTTAG
Source organism: Buceros rhinoceros silvestris (assembly GCF_000710305.1). Classification (NCBI taxonomy): domain Eukaryota; kingdom Metazoa; phylum Chordata; class Aves; order Bucerotiformes; family Bucerotidae; genus Buceros; species Buceros rhinoceros. Next base: position 29,936 of record NW_010400568.1, on the reverse strand, counting down.
ACATGCCTAGGAAACTACTTTATCTAATACATGATGTCACTTTCCAGTTAGAAGTTATACTCACTCTGTTAAAAGAAAACCAGTAGTTTTCTTCAACCATTTAGAAAACAAATACTACTGTTTGGTAGTCCTTGAAAAAGCGCTCCGTTGAGAATGGCTTGATTTATGGGGGTGAGGTGATTTATGGGGGGAGGCTAAGTGGGTAGAATAAAGACCCTGGACCTGTTCCTGGTGAGGCTGCTTCATTTCAGTTCTGGTTTCTTTCCATCTCCTATTTCTCTGCTCCTTAAGCTACATTCAAAGTGGGGCACAGGACAGAACAAACACCTGGGTTAAAGCAGGGAGTCAACACTGTTCACTAGCAATACAAAAGGGGCAGAAAAATAGAAGTTTTTTCCCTGCACGTATTTGGAAGAGTAGAGGAACCCCTTCTGCTGTGAGAGCAGACCTCAAAGCACTTGTGGAAGTCCACGGGAAACATGGCTGCTTTGTGGGGGTGGAAAGACAGAAAAGTATTTTAAGAGAGAAGAACCATGTTCACAATATTGGTGCAGAAGAATAAGTAATAATTCTCCTATGGGACCGTGAAGACTGTGTGGCAGATTTAGCCCTCTAAGATGTAGGTAACCTGTGAAATAACTGGAAAACTAAGACAAAAAAATCATCCTTCACTTCAAGTTGAGATTAAATTCCTGTAAATCACCCAGGAAGAAAGTATTTGATTTTTATGTATGTTTTAGTTTCTCAGTGCAGAACTTCTCTAACAACTTCAGAGATCTTACTTCATGAAAAACAAAATTGACTTAAGTCTTTCAGTGGACTTGGATACACATGGCTTCTACCTTAAGGCAATGCATTCCTACACACACTTTAAAGGTTTGATGAGCTTGATAACAATAGCTATTATTTTCAGTATATTGGATAGCTTACAAGTGATGAATATGTATCACAATTGTTATTTAACTTAGATTATAAAAGTATAGAGGGAGCCTACCCTGTAGAGTTTATCAAGGTAAACAATGACCTTAGATGTGGATTAGTACTACACCCAGCAGATCTGAACTTACTCTCCCTCCCCATGGAAGGCTGGCTGGCACACTGCTCAAGTCTGGGCATTCATTTGTTATGGTACTTAAAGGGGAACAACCCCACACTTCTAACAATGACATCCTCACAATTCTTCTTACAGTTTATTTCTGTAATATACGTGTATCATGGTCGTGGTCTGTTGTCAGTCAAATTAAGAGCATGTTATTTAACGCTTGTCCTCTAGACAGCAAATATAAGTGAAAATATCTTGATTTGCTTCTTTTAGTGTATGTCAATTGTGTGCATAATATTTGAAGGTTAATCGTGTGACAGTGATGTACCAAACCATGCAAACAATATCTTTCTAACAATGGACAATTTCCCTGTGAAATGGATTGGAAATAATGTGATAACACACAGAAGACTATATTAAAATGATGGCCCTTCAATCTGATGAACAGTGGAAATGCTACTTGCTCAAAGGCACCATTAAAAATGGAAACAGCTATCCATACACTGTCTCGATAACTGCTATACACCTCTGCACACACATTCACATGTATATTATTCTGGTCGTGAACTTGACCATAGCTTACTTATAGGATCTGCTTAGACAAGAACCTGTAATAAGAAAAATTTGAATTCTTGCATCAGGAATGCTGCAGTTGTTATAGCGTAGCTTGTAAACAAAATGATTATGTCAAATAAGTTGCCCTATAAGACTGTCATTCTTAATAAAAATGCTATTAGCAAATGAAACTTCTAATACTTAAATGACAAAATATTGCTGCAAGATAGTCTTAATTGAGATCCTAACCTCTGCACAATTTTTCTGTACTTAATGGAATCAGAAATATTTTAAGATCAATTAGCAATTACAAGCACTATATTTTTCTCCCCTAAGGACAACTTTTTCTACTATCAAAAAGCCCAGGTATTTTGAGGAGGTTCAAGGAGGTTTAGTGTTGCACTGTTGAGAGAAAGCTTTACTTGTGATTTTTTTTACGCCAATGCATCTCCACTTTCATTAGAGCTTTCCAGATACATAACTGAGAAATTATATAGAAGCTACTTTGTCCTACTCCTGAATATGTAATCGCATCTTCCTAGATATATCAAAATGAAATTATGCTCTCTAAATGCAGAGGCTCACTCGAGGTAACATTTTATCTGATTTCTACATTAAAACACTATTCCACCAGCTGGCTAATAAATTCTTATGTTAAATCTCTAAAAACTCTGCTCCTTATATTGTGGAAATTGAGATGAAGGTCCAAACCTGAACGTATAAATCAAACGGGAGTTTAGAAAAAAAAAAAGTGTCAAGATTTTGGCTATCAACTAAATGCCAAGACAAACTATCATTGTTATTTACAAGGAAGTGCATTAGCTGGTGGTCTTAGGAGAAAAAGCAGGAGTAAGTTCCAAATGGACATGCAGGGTGCTACAATTCTAGCTCAACAATTCCTATGACATTCATGTCATTAATCATCTGCAAGTGGCCCAAAGAACAGTTCAGTGTTAATGTTGACTCCAAAATCAACTCAGGAAACATGCAGATGAATTTTAGATTTTAAAATTAAATGCAATTAAAAAACCCCACCACCTTTGAAGCTGTAACACAAACCTAGAAACTTTACACTGTGTTTCCCAAAAAGAAAAGAGCCCACGTGTTGTAAAAGCAGTATCAACACCTAAGTAGAAACATCTTAGGTCCCTTTCCCTTTCTTTCCTTTCTTTTCCCTGGGCCATTAGCTGAAATTGAGGCACACTGTGACATTAAAAGTTCAAAGGAATACAAACACAGGATCCAGAGCTCACAATCCCATTATCTCCATTCCCCAGAAGGAACCTACTATGGAGAGATGACAGAAGTGTTTTTGTCATCACGTGCTGAAGGGAAACAGAGTAAAACATTGATCTTATGTTGTAGATGGATTCTCCAAAGGGATGCCTATACTTACAGGCTTTGCCAAACATACAGATTATTAAAAGTGCTTCCAAAAAGGAGAATGGGTGTGCTTAGCAAGTTTAATAGAAACCAACATATTCCAAGCACTAATGGGGAAAGGAGGAGGGGAGAGAAGGGAGCAGAGTGGAGAGGATTACCTAGAGAGCAGGTTAGGATAAATATATAAAGCCTAAGAAGAAATTTGAACTGTATGTGAAAGAGGAAAGCCTGATCAATAGTTTAGGAAGGAGGGAACTGTGATCACAGCAATGCAGTTGAAAATGATGTCAACACTTTGGATGCCTAGGAAGGGAGAATGTTTGAAGTAGTGAAGATGAAATGAAAATCTGCTGTAAAAAATCCTGAGATTTCAGCAGCAAAGATATAAAATAAAGGCACTTGTGGACAAGAGAGAGTAAAAATAACCGACAGTTATGATAAAGCAAGCAGAAAGACCTAAGGTTTTATCTGAACCTCTTAGTGAATAATAGTGATAAGACTGCTTAGCTTTAGTTCATTATTGATTTTGTGCTCAGAAAGGACCAATTTTTACTTAAACAAAAATCATGTACCTTTCAGCATAAAAAAGAGCCATAGCTAATTTCAGAGATGAGAAGGAAGAGAAAGTGAAAGAGAATTATCTTTTGAGCATTGACACCTGAGGGATGGATCACTCATGGATTACACTGATCCTAGGTCAATTCCTATTATACTTTTTTTCCTTTGCTCCCCCCAGGTAAATCCTAACTTCTGTTGTGGTTTAGTCCCCGTTAGATGGTGATAACACAAAGCCTTTCTAAAGCACTCCATTAAGTAAGCCTAAAGGCCACTGCATAAAAGATTTGATATTCCAAAACTACTGAATGTGCTTGGGGTGTTTACAAATAACAAGATATTATACTGCTAAACACAGCACAACACAACAGAATAAGTGCGTAATGTGTCCTTGGCTCTGAAGCAATTCAGATAACCTGTTCCCTTCTTCTTCTCTGACTACCACTGGGAGTAATTGGGTAAGCAATAAAAGCAAAGCCATTTCTGAGCTGCTACAGACTGAAACTTTTTTTTTCTTTTCAATTTTTTTAATGTAGGAAATTAAATACATTTAATTAAATCCTTTTTTCTCCAACTATGATGGTTTTCATAACTCATCAATCTGTATACACACATTTTACTGCACACACATTGTCTTACTAAGAGATAGACAACTGACCATGTTTTTCTTTTCCTGCTTGAAATTAAATACATTTAATTAAATCCTTTTTTTCTCCAACTATGATGGTTTTCATAACTCATCAATCTGTATATCCACATTTTACTGCACACACATTGTCTTACTAAGAGATAGACAACTGACCATGTTTTTCTTTTCCTGCTCTAGCACATTGGACCATGTAATTCCCTTTACCTGCAGCCTAGGAAAATCCCTCCTTCCTAGGAGTTACTGACCATATGTATCCAGGGAAATGGAAAAGCAGACACAAAGACATATTGCAGAGAGAATGAAAAGGAAGACTATTTGAGGGACACAGAAGAGAACACATAGGATTACTGCAATTCAGGAAGCTATACTACTTATACTATACTAATACTTATACTATACTTGTACTACTTACGACTAAAAGTTATAAGACTGAAAGTAAAGCTGAAGGAAAGGATTCTTTCTGAAAGGAAACTGCAAGCAGAAAGAGATTTGTTTGCTAAAAGCTTTGATTTTAACATCTGTTTCACCTAGATCTGGATTTCTCTGAAAAGTTCACAGGTTTATTTTGTGTTTATCTAAAATTTTAACATAGTTCAAAAGCTCTTTTAATGTTTTTTGAACGCTTCTGTTAGGAAAAATGTACAGGTGGATTCACCTTACAGCCTTGTCAGAGCAGCACAGGCTATGTCAACATTAGCAAATGATGCAACGCGATGGGGAAAAAATTGCAGAGCGGCACCGTGAGTTGGGCATGGCAAGACTAGCTCCAGCCTGGTCACACAAACCGATTGCCCCTTAGTCACAGGAGCACAATTAAGTGTGTTCCAGGAGTGTATCGTCAAGTTCATTTTTATCCAAAAGGAACCTAGTTTACCCATCCTAAAGACAAATACACACTACAAATTAAAAATTGACAAGTCAGATACCAGAAAAAAACATGACTCAAAAGGAAACTCCTGATCCAAACTGAGGTGCTAATGCAACTGCACCCACCAGTGCAATCTAGAACTCTTCCAGTGGGAATTTCTGCTGTGATGCAGCAGGAGCTGATGAAACAAATTCACATCAGCTATGCCTCAATGCAAGGCTGTACGAATCTGTCAATACAAAAAGAAAAAGACAATTCAAACTGCAAACATACGAATTCCATGAAAGTGCTTTAGATCTTTAATAGTAAGACAAGAAAGAAAATTCCTGAAACAAACCCCATCAAATAACATTTGGTTTTGAATACATTTTTGTCATCGCACATCTTGGAAGTAAGAATGTAACATTTCCTTCATCAATAATTATTAGTGGAAGAAACCCTTAAATTCTATTTTTATGTAGAGAAAGAACAATGCAAAATCTTAATAAGAAACTTTAGCTTGTGCATTAGTGCTGATTAATGCACCATTCCCATGTGATAGAAAAACAAGGCAAACATCCAGAATGGGCGTTAACCATCACTGCTTCAAAATCTGTCCTATCTCATTGTTGAAATAATTAATCTTCAGCTCTCAAAATGAGATGAAGTGACAAACCATACCAATTTCTTGCCATGCTCCATTTAGTGCATCACAAAGTTTCAACAGCTGTACCAGCCCACAAGTGTGCCACAGAAAAAAACATTTTTAAAAAAATTAATTGTAATATTCCACTGGAAGTTTCATATTGAACGGAAGCAGGTTAAAGAGTGAGTTAAAACCTTAGCAGAGTTAAACCTGTTTGATGTACTATGCAATGATTGTAAAGAGACAAGCTAAGTTATGGAACCCAGCAGCTGAGTTACCAATGAGATGCTAAAGTGGATTGATAAAATAGACAAATGGCTGTCCTCTGAGAATTTCTTGTCTGGTGTAAATGGACAAACTTTCGAGAACTGAAGAAACAGATCAGAGACAAAGTAACATCTTTCTGCCTTCCAGCATCTAGCAAACCACACACTTAGAGACCACAACTAGTGGCAGTCCTAAGACACATTAGATAAAGTCAGTTCACATGAGTTGATAGTGTTCCAGCAGGCCAAGAATTAAAAAATTGTTAGAGCGCAGATACATTCTTGTCTTGACTTATATTTCCTTACATAGAAATGTGCTATTAAAAGAAAGCCCAGATCATAATGTGCTACACCTAACTGATTGTTGAGTGCTCTCCTTTGTGAATATCGCATTTTCCCCGAGTAATTTGTGCCATCATTATGGCATCACTCAACTAGCACAACAGCAGAAATCCTTCAGTTTTGACTCAGTTCTAACTTGTCTGCTCTCTCTGGTTCAGTCAGCACTACTTGAAGACCTTAAAACTTAAATATTTTCATTGGAAAGGTAGCTGTTGAGTTGCATAAATAGAAGCAATTGCTTCTATTTTGAAACTCAGATTAAATTAAATTGTGTTTAATACAATCTATGCAATAGGTTGCATATCTGTATCAGAGAGAAGTTAACCTATTTTGAATTTGCCTGTGAAAGATTTTGACTCACCAGAAGTGATAATTTAATTTAATTTTCTGCTGCTGAAGTTTAAAACAACAGCCACTGGGTAAAAGGCAGTTTGAACAGGAGAAATGTGGGGTCTGTATAGACTATGCGCCACTGTCCAAAGCTGTGCTTTGCATGGCTATACACCTTACTCTTCATTCACTTGAGAACCACTTTCTTCAGTTCCTCTCCTTAAACCTTGTGGCCCTTCCACCAAACTTATTCCTACATAGCTATCTAAATTTAGACCTCATTTGGAGATAAGCTATAGCAGTTGTTCTATCACCCGATGACTCGCCCCTAGCTGGAAAGGGGAATCAGGAAAAGGACAGGAGACCTGTGGGTTGAAATGAAAATGGACTTAATGAAACAGCAAAACTAATATTAATACTAACAAAAGCATACAAAGCTAAACTCAGCCCAGTGAATGTATGGTGGTCACAAGAAGTAGGAAAGCAGTCCTTGGGAGCAGAATGGTAAGTGAATTCCTCCAGGGATGGAGAGAAGCAGGAGGAGCCCCCATCTTCAGCAAACTTCCCTGTTTATAATGAATGTGACATTTATCATATGGTCAGCTGCTGGCTTTTGCTCCTCTCAGTTTAAGCTCCTGGCTGACTTGAAACTACTAATGGACTGCATGCCATGGCCAGCCTATGACTGTACCCCAGCAAAACCAGGACAGTAACGCAACACCAAGCTCTCTCTCAGTGTTGCACGGTTTTGCAGACTTCTGCAGCACCACACACTCCACTCAGTTGGGCTCTTTGGCAATGAGCTACAGAGAGGGACCAAGAGCTGTGAATTGCTGCCTCACGGACCAGCAGATTGCTGTTCATCAGCTATATAATGATCACATAAATGCAGCAGCTATTATGCATGCTCAGTGTATTTCTACTGCTGCCTGGAATGCACTCCTAAACATTTTCACCATAGCAGAGTAATAATAGTAATGATAACAACAACAGCAGTGATAATAATAATAACAATAATAATAATGAATAGAGAAAAAAATCTGACAAGAATTCCCATTGCTGGTTTAGTATACCTTTTTTTAAGCCCACTAAGAGATCTGTAGCTCCCCGCTGGTACCATCACACTCAAGTCAAGGAACTCATTCAGATCTAATTTTGCTCTTATGCTGTTACTATAATGGTAGCAACACTGCAGGTGAGATCCTGCAGAAACAAGATGTCTTGGAGCTCTGAAGCACATACCCTATTTGAATTCTTCAGATTATTTAACACTAAGTATGCCTTCTACCAAAATACTAAGCCATATGTCACTACTCATAGTTTTATGGAAGTTTTCTATATACTTCTTTTTATTTCAATTGCTTATCTTTGACCTGATCTTTGATAGAACAAAACATGTGATTAATTGTGCATCCTCTGCTAGAGTAATTCTGTTTTGGTAAACTGATTAATTTATTAGAATAAGCTATACTTCTGACAATAAACATTCAGCTTTCCTACTTTGAACAGAAATGAATAGCTACTTCACACTCATTTTTGAGAAATGTTTACATCAGAAAGTTAATGCATCTGTTCCCACGTAATTTACAACTGGCATGAGATACATAGTGAGAGGGATTTTTCCTCTTCAGTATGTGGGCAAAACCCACTCAAGCATATGGTTTTGTTCAGGGAAAATCAGTATGCTCAGCAAGGGTTTCTAGTCTATGAAAAGGCACATTAATATGTGGGTACTTAAGATCTCTTTGTTAGAAAGATGACTCAAAATCCAGCCTATAATTGCAAAATTCAACTGCTGCCTTTAACATTTGAGAGTCAAATTAATTTTTCTTTTCTGTTGTTATTTCCTCATTTGAGTCTTACAGATGTATACTTTGCTGCTGATGCAAAAGGTAAAATGCAGTCAAAATCTTCCAGAAAAGAAGCCCCAAATACCCCCAAAATCCACAGCTGGGCATCATCAACAGTAGCTGTTGGTGTAACCAGAAAAGACAAGACATTTGAACCTTTGAATGAAATAAGAATGCCATGGGCCCACATGTACCTTAATCCCGACTGCTGCAATACTTCAGGCCCATGGACTTCTACCCCGCCTTCTGCTCCCCTTCCTGTCATCTGTGTTTTCGCCTGCGACAGTACCCTGGTGCACAGAGGAGCTAACTGCGCCTCTGGGCTTGTGTGAGTTACTTACATGAGGGTCTGATCTTGCTTGAAGTATAATACACTATAACACTGAACAGCCAACCAGAGCCTGCTGTAACTCCTTCTGTCAGCCTTTTTCATTCAGAAATCCACTGGGGTGTGACATCTGCCAGTGAAACCTATATATGCTCTATGGGCAGAGCTATTCAATAGATCTAGTGAACTCCACCTTCAATAGCAACCTAGGAGAACCTTACAGATGTGAGGGCAAACTTTCTGCAGCTGTAGAATTCAGTAAGGTAATACTATATCATACCTTCACAAAACCTCATGAAATCTAATGGAGAAATGTCAGAAATGAGTAATTTGGGTTTTTTGTTTTTTTTTTTCCTTGCAGTTGTAGCTATCTATGGCTAGAAGTCTAGTGTCTTGTACCATAAACAGATTTACAAAACTTGTACAATGATCATTCCAAGTTAGGCTTTGTAAAATTTCTTGTATTAATAGTCTGTCCAGCAACCTCATCCATAATCTGCATAACAAATAATAGTGTCAGTCATCCATCAGCCCACGTAACCACTGGCATAGCACACAACATACTTCACATGTCGCTATATTAAATGCACAGAAACACGAATACATCTCAATGCTTTTATGAACAAAAGCATGTGGCTGAACATTAAAATTGTCTCCTTTTCCTCCTCCTATACAACACCTATGGCTTTTTAATGCATTTATTTAATAAATTATGTAGGCTGAAGTTGTTCTTTGTGTATCCACAAGAAATACCACAGAAACACAGATTCCTCAAAGCTGGAGCGGGACAGCAGAATGTGGGTCATTCCATCCACCTTCTGGCCAGCAAAGGGCTTCCTACAGCTGCCAACCTCTGGCACTGCCTGATTTCAGATGTCAGCCTTACAGTACCTTGCACATTCCCCTTCAGAGGGAGCTCCACGAGTCACTAAATCTAATTATCTAAAGGTACTTATTAAGATTTAGGTGATAGTTATAATTTCTTAATCTCATGTCATTATTACTATTAACTAGTCACTGTAACATGAAATTTCCTCCCTTTTCTTGTGTTATCACGCTTCAGGTGGGTGTACGCTGTTATCAAGCCTTGTCATGTCTTGGCCAGAATGTGTCTTTAGGCTCTTTGAACCTTTGCCTTTAAAAAGAATCCCATTAGCTCTGTCATCAGTCACACTGCTGTGATCTTTCAGTTTGTCAATATCTTTTTGATAACAAGCTTTAGTGATAAGACATTTGAAATTGGATGCTGCACAAAACCTTTCGATACAGGAAAAAGCCTGCAGGATGCAGTCCAAACAGCTAGCATTGTTATTAGAGGGGAAGGCTGTTGTGATATTTATTTAACCAATGGATTATTGAGAACAAGAAAGACACTTCAGGGATTAGGAAGTCTTTGCATCAGAAAGAGCCAATATTTCAAAGCCACTTGGAAGTTTTTTCCAAAAAGGGGACCTAGACCAAGGTTTCTTTTTCAAGTCAAACTGCAGCACATAACAGCACATGTTAATGTAACATTGCATATTCTTGTACTTTTACCTTCATTAAGCATTGCTAGAATGTACCTTTTAAAAAATTATTTAATATTTTAATAATGCAAATTCAACCACCCAGCTGTATAAAGCAGCAACGTAATATCGCCTGAAATCCCTCAAGCTTACTGGTATATACCAGTCATATACAAATCACCATTTTTTTTTCTGTCAGTTATTACTTGGTTTTGTTTTATTTGTAATTACAATTTCAGTTTTGCAACAGAAACAACTTTCTCATTTTGACTTATTTCTTCCAAAGAGATAATAAATATTTAAGAAAAAATACTGAAGACCAGGACTCTGGTGGCTGGAAAGCCAAAACCAGGGCAGAGAATTCTAAGGTACAGTAGCTTTTTTCCAGTCAGGTGTAAAGGTTAGTTTGGAAACAGGAGCTCTGAACAGCAGCATACAGAGGGGTTGCTTAAACTTGTGCTAATAGGAAAGCAGATGATGGCAGGCCTGCCTGTATGGCCCAATAACACACCCCAGTGCACCCGAGTGACTGGTTTCCGTGATATATCAGCTTCTCACTCCCACAGCAAATGAGTCTGAATGGCTGTTGGTCTGTAGCGACCTGTTCACTTTCTTTGGACTCAACTTAGAAAAGACTTTACATGATAACAGAAATATTCGTTGCTGAAGTGGCAAGTATAATAGATTTTTCTTTTTGAAATTTGTCTCCTCCTTTCCCCACAGCATTCCAAGCACCTCATCTCCTATTTGAGGAGTGAACAGAGCAGGTTCTCCAAAACACCACCTAGGATAGGACACAAGTTGACTAGGGCTTTGAGAGGTGTCTGTTTCACAACCAAACATACTCAAAGGCTTTAAGAGCATATGCAAGGATATATTTGAACATAAACTGCAACAGGGAACTTTCTGAAATAAAGAGAATTCAGAATAAGAAGAGAAATAACAGGTTTTGGAAATATGTATGTTCCCCGCCCATCCCAGTCATGCAGTACCGATTATTCCAGCTGGACTCCATCTTAGTCCAGCAAGTCAACAAATGCCTACTTTGCAACAGCTCCTCTGGACTTCTTTGCCCTATTGCCTCTGAGGAGCATGGGTCTGGGCGCTGCTTGTTGAGTCCCCACACCCTCAGCCTCTGATGACTTGTGCTCTGGGGTGCTCTCTCCTGTGTGATGGGGCTCCCAGGACAGGGGGGAAAAATCCCTTCCCCTGCATATGATTCACCTGACATAGCACAGACCAGCCAGGACCGGGTAAGCAACCTTCTTTCCTCCTGGCTCTGCAGCCAGTCACCCTTAACAAAATGCAACCACCATAACCTTCACAAAAACAAATAAAACAGATGCCATCTGCTACACACATTGTAAATCTTCCTTGGATTGCTAGCATCGCTTAAGATAGTTAATTAAAAAACAGTTGGGATAATTATTTAAAAATCAATGATTTCTAGATCATTATTTAAAAATCACTTCAACAAATTTCCACTTAAAGTAGCCATAAAATTTTGGAATCTGTGAGTACATTCAAATGTTTTTATTCCAACCAGTTTACTCTCTGGGGTTTTGTTTATTACATAAGAGATGTTTAATCTGAAGAAATTATTTTTTTAATTACTAGCAACCTCTCTTCTCTCCATAAATGGGAACTGATAACTTTTCATTCACAACATAATTAATTTTATTTAAAAGAGGATACAACCTAAACAACCTGCCTGAGGCATAGCTCCACTCTATACACATAGTAAAATAGAAAGCATATGCCTTACTTCAGAAACTTGATGCAAGTCTTCTCACAATTCCTTGCTCTCCCTCAAAACCAAGGAATTAATGATGCACTGAGAAGTCCACTTCGTTAATTGATACAAATATATTCATGTTTCCTTTGTAAAGGGTGGTATACGAGCTGCAAAAGTCATCCAGTATAAAGCACAGTACACCTCAAGTAGTATTTCCTAGTACGTTGCTGGAAAACAAGCTTTGGATTTTAGTATCTTGAATACCTGGTGATGAAATTAAGAAAAGAATCTACAAAAGAGTGCTGAATACTGTGGCTTTGTTTCCAAATGGAATGTCCACTACTACTGACACAACTCTGATACAGACATAATCCCCACCTCTGCCCCATCTTCTCTGTAGCAGTTATTCATTAATCTATACTCTCAACTCCAAAGCATGCTCTTACCATCTTGTGTGTTCAAGCTGTGTTCAGGAGAAACCATTGCTAAACCAGAGAAAAACCTATTACTTACTGGCTCTTTGAAAGCATGTTAGTAAAAACATGGAGTTAAACCCATTGCATTCATTAAAAAGCATTACTTTTCCTCATCTTTGTTACAACTTTTCAACTGCTATATGGAATAATACCCTTTCAAGATAGTTATTGTAGCAGGTATACAAAATGGTTTTATGTACATTAAACATTCTTTCTTTTACCTGAACTTTTTTTTAAACACAAAACCTAACTTTATATACACTTTTACCATAATCTTTACTTAAACGTATATGGACATATAACCTCAGGTAAATACATGCTCCTAGTAAGTGTTCATAACTGAGCTTCTAAAAAACTTCCACATTTTCAATAATTATTACTGAACAACAGTAAAGATATCAGAAATATGATTTCTCAATGTTGTGATAATAGTATTTCTCTTCCCTATTACAAATGGTCTGGAAGACTAACTTTAGATGAGAAATATTTTTCAGAAACTGAAAACATACCCTTCACAGATGTAGTATCTGACTTAAAGCTCTTTAATTTTCTTCGGTGGAATCTGCTCCATTTAGCAAGGTACCAAGATGGTACCTTAAATGAATACATTGCACATAGCACTAAACAGGGAAAATAACTTGACTGAGGCCTGTGGTCTCATTTCAGGCTTGCTAACTTGTTCTGTTACGTCTCGTTGGAAATATTGCTACGATAAACATCCTTTACACACACAAAACTTCTTGAGCAAAGTTGTTTGATGTTTTATTTTGCACAGCATTAGAGAGGTCTATGTACACAATTCAATTAATAAAACAATTGCATTTTGCAATTTTGAAACATCTTAAACAGCTATACTGAAAACAACTGCTATAAAATAAACAGCACAAATGATTTAAAGTGAAATTCGTACTTACTTGTCAAATGTTAGAAGTTTGTTCCTAGGATTCACTCATTAAAAAGTTAGGCATCATCAAGAGGCAGACCATCACCATGCTCATACTGTGCACTTTTGCTGTCCACTAAAAAAAAAGTCCATCCCATGACCAAGCGGTTTCACACTGTGCCCCAATGGTTTTTACAAGCTAAAAAACTTATGTTTTGCTGGAGGAAAATACAGAAAGAAAAGAAAGGAAACTGGACCTGCCCAAAAGGAAAACGGCACAGCTGCAAGCTGTGGCCTTGCCAGTTAAGTTATTTCAAGAGTGCCAAGTGAACCCAATAATATTCAATAATGACTGCACACGTCATGGGAGATCGCATACAATCATTTGCATGTTGACACCAAAATGTAAAAGTCCCTAATAAAAGAGCATATGTGTGTTACTATTCAGGACTAGTCATTCTGTAGCTGTCCAGAAGTTTTTTACTAAGACATATTTCAGTTTTTATATATATATATATAAACAAACCAAACTTTAAAATATTTGATCAAAAATATTTATTTTTTAAAAAGTTTGATCTAGAGCAAACAGATCCCAAATGCACACATTTTAATATGAATACAGAGACTGAAATGCTGTGTGTGTAATTTGGATCTACCACCTAAACTGCTAAATAAACAGAAGTGATAGTTTTTTCAAGCTGAAGAATATCCACGTGGCTAAGAGCGGCTATTGGTAAAAGTACTTTTGTAAAAGTATACATAATTTATGCTATTTGTTATGTCTTTAGCAGGTTCCTAGAGATTATGATCCTACAGTTAATGGCACTGATACTGATATGAAAATACAGATAAACTTTACATGTACATCCAAACCCATGTTCGCACTGCATGACACACATGTTCACTACAGAATATTTTTAAAATGTGTCCTGAAAAAGGCCTTTCTAAGTAAAGCTCAAATAGGCACCCTTCTTTTCACTTATTCAAACACGGGATATTACTCTGGTGCACCACAAGCTTGGGATATATCCTCAGGTTGTATAAAACAGTAAGCCGGAAAACAGTGACCAGGAAAGCTAAGTACTGTTGTTTTGAAAAACAAAAGAAGTGGCAAGATCCATGACAAAGAAAAAGTTTTGTATGCAAGTAAATCAGATATTACATACTCTAAAAAAATATTCTTCTCTGAACAAGATATTTTTGTGCTTATCAAATCTGTAAGGAGTTCACTCACAATGTACCTGGTCTCTCAGACCTCAGGCATGAGGAAGGAAATCTGCCAGTTTGAAAAAAAATTAATGTGCATACCCAAACCTTCGGTAGTCATCTCATCTACCAGCCTCACATCTGAAGAAAGGTGATTAAAAAAACCCCAACAAATTAATAATAGGTAAGTGGTTTAATGGGACTCTCCTCTGTGTTTTTCATTCCTGGGGGACTTTGGGTTTAAGGATCTGCAGAGATAATTAAGAAAAACATGCCTATTGCCATGAAAACAAATGAGCTACCAAATAACTGACATTTAAAAATCCACAAACTGAAAAAATACTGGAAAAAATATTGAAAAAGTATAGGTAAAATGATTCTCTTAAGAAAAAAGCTTTAAGTACATTTTAGAATTGTTTACAATCAATATGAGCTACTATCATCATGGCTTAATTTGCAGGTTGTTCAGAACATAGTTGACAAGGTTTGAGTTGAGCCAGATTATGTGTTTCCACAGCAAGCATTGGCCTAAAATATTCAAGAGAGAGTCCAGATTTAACAGGTTATATATGGAAAAACTCACTATTTACAGATAAGAGCAATATCTGACAGCAGTTAAAGTAATTTTACTTGGCAGATTACATTCATGTGCGGAAATGTTAACTTCTAATTTATCAAACAGCGGGAAAGACATGGTAATTTATTGGATTTCGGCTCCTGTTTCCAATCCATCTGATGGTTTAATTTCTCTGCCTCATAACTGTAAATTCTTAGTTACGGTACAGCATGAACCAGTGTTAATATTCAGAAAGCTTCTTTTTATTTTGTGCATCTTCTGCACTATCTGGAAACCCAATCTTAATTATAGCAAAAACAGAGCACTGCTTTGGTTTATATGTTATGTCATTAAAATATCAGTGACAAAATAAAGAATGTGCTGAAATGTTCTCTTCTTGGGAATGCTTCCCAAGAAACATGGTTACCAGTGTTCTTCGTCCACTGACGATTTGTAGAAGGAAAGAGTTCCCTGTGTCTTTCAGTGAGGGCCCCACAACGGCCACAGGCAAGCTGCCACAATGACTTGGTAAGGATCTGTTCTCTCTCCAATTCATTCTAGTATGGTAGCATGGAAGGACCACAGCACAGAGAGCCTATAGAAAAATCATACATGTAAACTCTGATTCTGAAAACCAGATCTACGTTTATCTACACTTTAGTTGCTTTTGCTTTAAGACATTCAGGTTGCTTACACTCTCAAGATTCACATCAATTAAATAATTTCTGGCCTTTGAAGCATGGAATGACATCTACAGAAAGTTCACTCTTAGTCATATGCTTTAAACCGTAGAGGCCTCATTAAAAACCCTGAAACTGCTTTGGGGTTTTTATTTTTCCATTTGTTTTTTGTGTTAGGCTTTACTTTTTTTAATATGAAAAACTATCCAATTTAGGTATTTGTTAACCAGTTTTGGGATCCTTTTACCCTTCAACTAGCCTGGAATTTTGAGGTTTACTGAGCGACACAGAAAAGAGGTCAGAATGATGGTGCTCCCCCTGAACTTGAGGGACCTCTTGGAGCTGGTAAGCAGTCAGCAAAGAGTAGCTGAGCCAATAACAGCTCCTGCAGTAAAGATCAGGGCAGCTCAAGATGACTTAATGACAGTGAGTCATGGTTAACTTTACCTGTGGTAACCTGTCTTTATATGGAGATTGCATGGTCTCTTCAAGCATAAGTAATGAATGATCATCACCCTCAGAAGAAAGTTTGACTTTGTTGGCAGTCTGGGGATTTCTAAATGAGGAGACAGTGAAGAAGGAGCTACTTCTGGAGAGGACTATTTGGAAAGTGAAAGGAGTGGTACGTAAACAGAATCTAATTTTGTCTCTGAACAGGAGATGAGAATAGAAAAGGAGGCAGCAGGCAAAGGTTAGGGTGGCATGATGAAAGGGAAAGTCAGACAAGGAAACAAGAAAAGAAAGGAGCCTGAAATCAAGAAGAAAAGGGAATTTCAAAATGGAGAAAATGTAGGACACTGGATGTGAAAAGCCAGAGACATCCACTTGTTATAATGGCCCAATAGGTTTATTCAGTCCATGAGGGGTGAAAATATAATTCCTATACATTTTTCAGGATTTTACTCCAACTTCTGGAAAAACATGCCTGATCAGTGGATTTAAATGACAGGAACAGCTTTATCAGTGCTCCTAAGGTTTTCTGCAACTCTCCAAACGCGTTATTTGCTCCTTTACAAAAACATTCAAGACTTTTCTTGTTTTAAAGGCCTTTTTAAGCACAATTTTAAATTTTTCAGTTTGCTTACAGTCTATTGTATTATAAATTGCTATCTTAGCAGTCAACAGCGCCTAAGTTTGAAAGCTTGCTTTGTATTGACTTCAAATAAAAAGTTTTATTAAAGTTATCATGCATTACCATTTATGCTCCGAGTAAGCCCTTTCTTCCACAATTCAGTGATAGAAAGAAATTGCTAAAGAAAATACCTGAGGAGTTAATCATTCAGATAGCTCTGTCTCCTCTGAGATTGTTGTATTTAATTGCATTCATGAAGTAATCATAGAATCATCTGGTTGGAAGAGACCTTTAAGATCATCGAGTCCAACTGTTCACCCTGCACTGCCAGGGTCCCTAAACCATGTCCCTCAGCGCCACATCTACCCAGCATCTTGTTATATGGCAGAAAAGACCAACCCCCATCTTGCTACAACCTCTCTTCAGGTAGTTGTAGAGAGAAATAAGGTCTCCCCTCAGCCTCCTTTCCTCCAGGCTGAACAACCCTAGATCCTTCAGCTGCTCCTCATAGGACTTCTGTAACGTTATGTGGAATCTGTGATTTGCAAGTGCTAGCAAATTTGTCTTTGCTATTCCTTAAGATTAGTCATCAGATCATTTAAAAGTCTACATAATCTCAGGAGAGTTTTGGCAGCTTCATTAGAAACAGAATAGGTTACCTAAGCTTTATGTTTACCTGTAACCCTTGAATGTTCCTCAGTTTGATAAAGGGATTTTGGAATATGTTTGAAAAACAGTACTAATAAACCACTTCACCGCACTTAAAGCACTATGCAGATAGAGCAGTTGTTTTCTAATTATGAATGCAATACCATAAATACCAAGACACAATGGCCAGTTCATTAAACATAGAAAGTGTAACTAAAATGACTAACAGAAAATTAGTATTCTTAGGTATACTTCCATTTGTGTATGCTACAGAAACCAGCACTTATGACTGATCGACCTGAAGTGTCTTAGGAATTACAGGGAATATCTAACTGTTTTGGATAGATATGTTTATGCTCCTTGCTGCAGTACGCAAAAACCTTGACGGCAATTAAAGCAACACTTGTAAACACCCATTTTTAATAGTTGTAAATTTTTTGCCTTCTCTGCATAGAAGAAAACACTTTGTTTTCTTTTCATAGGAGTTTACATTTCTGTCAGACATGGGCAGCTTGCATGTTTTCAGTTTATCAGACACACTAGAGAATACAGATTCTGTGCCCACATTATTTCATTCTTATCATGGACACTGCCTGGCACCACAAAAACATGAGCTGGTGTTTACCCTGGAGCTTCAGAAGGTATTTAACATGGACCCAGTGCACTGAGTTTTCTATGCATCTAGACACCGCTACAGTTCCATCGACCTCTGTAATAAAAGTGCATACGTGGATGGGAATCATAATCTTTCAGGACAGGGCAGTCTCTTAACTAACTCATGGTGGAGATATTTTGGGGTAGGAAAAAAGGTTATGTGTCATTACAGCACCTGAACAATTAAGTCTCAGTAGTATCACTAAGCATTACAAATAGATCTACAATCCAAGTATATTTAGAAGCTAGTTTATTTCAAGTTTATCTTTTGTGGATGTTTGCAGGACAGTGCCTACATTTGTACTTTATAGTGAATATGAAAATTACTTAAAACACTGCCTTGCTTAAGACCTGTGAGTGTCAGATCCAGGGTATGAGTTTTGTATCCATACATGTCTGTCATGATCCACGTTCTACAGAGCTCCAGCCTTTGCTTGCAGGGTGCTGAATTCTACCAGCCATTCCCTTTATACTGCTTTCAGTCTGCGTTTTTATTCTACAAAGAACATTGTTCCTCATTGTTCCTCCTTTCCTTTACAAGAGTACTGATTTATGTGTAGTTATATACAACGGCATTAAACCTCGATATTTCCAGTGGAATGGGACAAAATTAACATTGATTAGGGAAATAAAGAAGATGGGGAAAAAAAAACCTATGGTGACTGACACGGTACATACGATAACTAAAATATTGAAGTTACGGCACACAATGAGTGGGAGTTTAATGCGTATGAACTTCATAAGATCATAGTTATTTAGTGTCAGAATTGCCTTATGTAAGTTCACAGCATGGTATTATTGAGAGATTTATTACAGATTATTAGCTTGACTATGATTTTTATTTATATACATTCTTAATATAATTAGATTTACACTCATATAATTTTAATCAATACTGATTTACTGGAAAAATGGGGATTTCAGATTTCCATCTGAAATAAATGTCAATATAATTAATTCTATACCAAATGGTTTTCTGGGTCATACAGTTCAGGAATGTTAAAGCCTGAAGAGAGGAACTTGTTTTTCTAGTTAATTGCCATGGGGTGTAATGACATCTGGCATCTTGAAATACTACCTTGCAGATAAGAATGAAAACATGATGAAAAATGGACAATAAATATTGTGCAGTACTTCTAAAAATAAAGCAAACAAATATCAAGTGAAAGGATAATTCTGCTCTCCCCCACCCCAAGCCCCTGGGAACACTTACGCTCATGTCTTAAAGCATATCAAGGCATGTAAACTATGGCTATGTAGATACTGTCAATTTAACATATGCATCGCCTTACAAAATGAGAAAGCAAAACCTTGCAGTAAAAACATAAACAAAAGCTATTTTATAGTGTTACAAGGGCTCAGTCATTGTCTAGCAATTACCATACAACAGTGTGAGACTTAGCTTTGTTCCATTGCATTGGTGATAAAGGAGTACATTAAAGTCAAAATGCTTACAGTCTTCATCTATGCTATTACTCATGGATTAAATCCCATGCAATTGTGTTGAGTAAGGCTTGAGTGAAAACCGCAAAAATTTCTGCACTGTTAGATATACATATATCATTTGAAAAACTATTCTATATGAAGCTTCTTATTTAATAATGTGCTGTTGGCCAGGTAAAAAAAGAACAACGCGTTGGAACTCTGTTGGAACTTTCAGCAGCAGCAACTTATTTCTCTTGAATAAACAGGAAATATTTTCAAATATTTTCAAAGTTCCAAAGTTGCACGTTTCAGAGTCACCAAGTACCGTAAAGAGGTTAAACTTTGTCCATGAATGTTGGAAATCTTTTGCCATTAGGATTTCATGGGCTCAAGCCTAGATGTCAGCCCATATAAAAGAGTCTGTCAAGGTTTATAGAAGAATCTGAACATTTTTAAAGAGACAATATTCCTAGGACACATTTATAAAAATAATTTATTATTGCTATTATTTTCTATTTTGCATATTTGTATGAAAGCTTGCAGCAGAAAAACTCCCATAGCTCTTAACTGGTGCATAGGTTAGTAACTTTCACTAGTGCCAAGGGAGCGAAACGGATACATACATTCACACGCGCTTGGATGAAGGCAACGTTCTATTTGCTCTGTACCTCAAAATAATAAAAACTTATCTGAAAATATTCTATGTTTTGACCTTTGGAATGAACTGTACTGTGAGCTACTGTCATCCAAACTAAAAAATATTTTCTTACTCTACTGTAGTCCATTTAAGAAATTCCTTTTTTCCACAAAGGGAATATTTGAAGTACTCATTTGCCTACATCTATAGCTTTCTACCCGCTTCCTAAATCTGGTCCTCCTTCTTCATTAGCTACAGTAATTGTAGACTGATAGACCGATCACAATACATCTCATGTTTCTCTTTTATCTAGTTGTTCCATTTCAAGCTGTCATTTTTCAATTCATGGTATTCTCAGTCCATGAACTTCATCACGTTATTACTCTTACTGGTACTTGCATAGCAGTCACTAGTGTGACATTTTATTGACATGTAAGCAGGGATTTAATTTTAAATACTGGCACCAGTGGACAGAATATAAACCAAAAGGAGAGAAGGGAGTGAATCTCAAGAAGATATTTTCTCTAATCTTAGTGGTTTTCTACTGGCTTTTTTTTTTTCCTTATAAATCAAATGTAATTGGAAGGGGAGGAACAAATCGCTGATACTACTTCATGCCTGCAACTGCATGCTATGCGAGCATACAAAACCCACTGAGATGTGTTTGGGCAACCACGTCTGTTTGAAAAAACCTGCTCATTGCTCATTCAAGCTCCCATTCCAGCTGTGCACTAAATGAAATTGGGGGGCTGGCAGTTTGGAATGGCTACTTTGAGTTACCTCCACAAAAATGACCTTTGAAAATTTATCTATGGTACCTGTTTCCCAAAAGAAAGAGTTTGTCCTGCACTCTGGAGGAGAATTATTTCTTGCTTTTGTCATAAGCATTATTTACTGCCTTCATATATACAATGGTCACGGACGAACGCACGCTTCTGCCAGATGGCAAAATGGAACTAACAGGGATTTTAGAGCCCAGTTCTGCGAAACCTCTTTTGAAGGGCAGATGTAATTAATGGTGCCCTTATAAATATATACATGTGCATGTATGTATGTACGTGTGTGAACCCACAAGTACATACTGAATGTTTATATTTTAGGACAGAAATTATTTAGATTGTATTCTTTGTGAAATGCATTTCCAAAAGCTGCTCCAGGTACAGTTACAGTTATTTTAAAAGGCCATAGAACAGCATCGACTGATTCATACACTTGTAGATTGTTTATGCATCTTTAGGAAACACAATACCATTTTTATGTGTGTGTTTACATACAGAGTATATATGTGTATACAAATATATAATTCAAATTAAAATGCAAACATACACAATACTGTTATGCTGCTAAACATCCATCAGTTATGCCTACAATAAATACATGCACTTGTATCTGCACTTATCTGCCAGACATCTTCTTATAAATTAAATATCGACCTTTACCACAATTAGTGCAAAGTCTTCTGCAAATAGCTACAGCAACTGGCCAATTTCAAAGGGCCTTTCCATTACAAATTATTGAACCAACCTCTCTTTTTGCATTTTGCATTAATAAGTTTAAATGAGAATCACCCTGTGTGCAAATGCTATACCTCTGGCATATTGGTTGCGGAATGACAGACAGAAAGAATGAGTCCGGAGCTGGTAAAAGCAAGAGCGACAATGAGTAGCAGGATGACTGATGGCAGATGGAGTGGACATGCAGCTTTAATGTGGGAAAGAAGCACTAGGTTCTGCAGTGGAGAGAAGACCCTGCAAGGAGGTCACAGTCCCTCACTCCCTATGATTCCCTTAGCTTCTCCGGTTAGCAGCCTTCTTTTCTCACATATAAACTTTTACTCCTTCCAGTCTCAAAGATAGATCCATCTTCATACTAATAAAGTATATGTCCCATCCACTCCTTAGTCTGCAACCAATCCCACAAAATACTTTAAAATTAAGTTCACCTTTTCAGTCTTTGACACTATTTTCGGTAACATTTACCTGGGAATGAACATGAAAACTAAAATGCTGCAATTTTCACTGTAGTCAGGAGTTTTCCCTAATGCAATTCCTATCACAGCTCCTTTGTGCAATGCAGCCAGTATAGAGGGGAATTCCACTGTTCCAGAGGGAATCCTGGCTCCTCACTCAGCTTTCACAGCACCTTTGCCTCTAATTAAAAGTACCTGTCAGTGATCCCAAGGAAACCCCGTAAGTCATCAGTCAAATTTGATGCTCTGGGATAAAAAAGCAAATTATGCCACCGAGACTTAAATTCATGACCAAAGCTGCTCTTTGGCTGACTGACATTTCCCTGTGAGCCCATTCCTGC
>NW_010400568.1:3064-7284 GCF_000710305.1 Buceros rhinoceros silvestris | reverse complement strand
CCTGCTCAGGCCTCTCAGCTCCCCTTGTACTCACAGATCACTCAGGCACTTGTGAAATCTCCATTTTACTGACCTCATTTGGCATGCACTGCACACATCCTGCAATGACACATATATGTTACCTTTTATAGGGGGAAGTACTGTTCCTCTCAGCATTTCTTTAGTCAAGTCTAAGTTCAGTGCTGTAATAAGAGACCTCACGTGAGCCAAGTTAGCTGCTTAGCCATTCCTTTTAAAATTTGATATGAAAGCTTTGGAAATTATTTCACATGAAATGATGTAATTTACTACCAAATACGGAGCCAGTGAATTGGAGAATGTAGGAATGCATTTTGAGTTGAGAACAAAACTAGGCATTCAGCTTTCACGGCATTACAACACCAG
This sequence comes from Buceros rhinoceros silvestris, assembly GCF_000710305.1. Taxonomy (NCBI): domain Eukaryota; kingdom Metazoa; phylum Chordata; class Aves; order Bucerotiformes; family Bucerotidae; genus Buceros; species Buceros rhinoceros. The sequence continues at coordinate 6,900 of NW_010400568.1, read as the reverse complement.
GAATTTGAATTAGGAGTTTAAGAGCAATGATTGGGGGCTCAGCAAAATAACATGAATATTCATCACTGTCATCCCCAAGATTAAGAAATCTGTCTGGAAGCTTCTACAAGAGCAAGTTCACACACCATTCTGTTCCAGATACAGTGATGGGCACACTAGCATTGACAGGTTGAAAGCTCACATTCCGGGAGCAACAGGGACAGTGGTAGTGTCTCATTCCTTTGCGGACAGGCAAAAGATAAGCCGAGCCTTGTGTTCCAACTGAAAACACCAGCTGAATGGCCAATACCATCAAACTTGTGGAATTTTTCATAATCCAGAGAGACAGCTGAAAAAAGATTTTGGCAAATGGGAAAAAGACTAAAACTGAGCAATCCATTATGCTTCCAGTCAAAGCATACAGCAATAGTGATCGAAAAGAAGAAACGTGTGGGAAGAAAAAAAAAAGATAGCTGTATTTTTTCAGATTTCTCTAGAAAGCAGGCAAATGAAACAGTATTTCCTAGAGTGGGCAAAACGTCACTCTAACAGATGGCAGAAGTGCAGGCATGCAAGAGAACAAGTTTATGAATTGACGCATGGGCACGTTTTCTGTCCAGGAATGTTGAAACAACAGCTTTTGGAGAATTATTTCAACTCCTACATTTACAGAACTATGTCATTACCAGGCTACCTTGAAGCTTGCTTAAAATGGATATGGATTTTATTTCTTGATTTTTATTTTTAGTATTTTGATAGGCATTTAAAGATTTCACTTACTAATATTTATTTGAATGAAAGAGAAGTTGCAATTTATTATTTTATTATTATAGTTGTCCTTTATTATTTTAAGGTATATATGTTTAAAACCCCTTCAGTAGGTTTCTATTTGTATACAGGGCTGTTTTGCATGTGAAACAATGAATTTGCACTGATTCCTATGGCATTTCAGAGCCAAGCATTATTTAAAAAACATTGTATTTTGTCTATTTGTGCTGGGCTATCAACTGTTGCTGTACACTCTGGAAACACATATGGGGACAAATCAAGAGAAGACTCTGCTGACTCCCAGCCAGCACGCCTCCATTAAGATAGCTACTCTGACAGTTCATTCTTTATCACAGTATGAAGAGAATTATCATTTGTTTTAATATTTAAGGTATGAATTGCCTTTCACAATCCTCCTCAGTCTGCTGTTTTGCTGTTCTGCAGCCATAAAATCCTGCTAGACAGAGTCTTTATGGAACGTGTCTTTTGACCATAACAAGACTAGTTTATTTACTCACTATCTTTGGTCAGAAAAGGAAAAGTTGGTAAAAAGAATAATACTTGCTGCAATGTAAGATCTGAGTGCTGAAAAATCAGAATTATACTCAGAAGTTATAAAGATGCCTGTGCACATTCCTCTGAAGGACCCTTACGGCATCCCAACTGTGGGGTGTGTTTGAGTTCAGCTGAACAGACACAATTTCTTATGAACTTTGCTTAAATTACTGAAGATCTACATCCGCTGCACATAAAGATTGACACTACTGCTTTTATTTAAATAATATTCCACATTCTTAAGATAAGCAGATCACAAAAGCTGAAAAATAGCCTTAGCATTAGGATGAACAGTACACGTGTGAAGGTAACGTGATCCTACAATATCACAGACAAGTTGGAGCTCAGTGCTAGGAAAATGAAACTCAGTTGTCTCAAAAATTGGAGGTGACCAGTAAGTCCTGACTGATTAGTATTTCAGGGAGAACACAAGAGAAAGAACAGTGCAGAAAGGATCTCTGCTTCCTTTTGATCAAAAAATGAAATAAAGTACATTTTCTCTCTGAAGATGATGTGGTAAAATGCCACCCACATGCCAGTTTCAAACCCAGTTCTAATTTCACCACAGTCCACCTGCTTGAGGAGTAAATACAGATACGGAGAGAAAAAAAAAGGTAATTATAGAAGAAGCAAACATAAAATAACAGTTAAATCCCCGGTGTGTAGGGTTTCAGTGAAATAGGACAATAAAAGAGTGAGATGCTCAGCTTCTAGCTAGCTTAAAGATGTGGCACAGAAATCTTCAACATTCCAACAACTCACCACAATGATCAAGAAGGCAAAAGTAACTATGCCTAAAAGATCTGCTAAGCAAAGTATATCAAAGAGAAAATTCCCGCTTGACTTTTAAAGCTCTGGAAAATAATCCTCCATTGGTCCTTTTAACAATGTCTGGTTGCTCCAATAGCATAAATAAATAAATAATCTGAAAAGATGAAAAAAATTGGTGAGCTATTGATAAGAAAATGACTTTTTTGTTAGTTAACTGACACTATGGAAGTTGTTGTTTAAAGCCTTTTCAGAGCTCTCGGTACATCAGAGAAAGCCATGAGAGGTAAAACCTATTAGCCACTCACCTGACTAACCAAATCTGCTTTTCTGCCCCCTGGCAAAGCAAGGAGCAATCTTACAACTGGAAACTACATGGGGAAATGCCTAGAAAGGGGATATTGACTTACTGTATCCTGCAACTCTTTTGGAAGTACTTTAAGCTAAATAGCTACTCTAGGAGGTAGCATGGTTAAGTATTTCTTCATGCATATTACAGGTAATACAGAAAGGTAAGTAAGAGTGAAGATACTTGAAAAACAGATTGAATTACTAATTTGGTACAGGAAAATCATCTTGAATATGTAGGTAGAGCTTTCAATTAGCAATGGCGCTTTGGGTTAAAAGGAAAGTTACTTTGCATAACAGTAGGTGACAATTGCATGTGCAAAACTGGTCCAAGCTGCACTTTCTGTCCTCAAAGGCACTTTTATATTTTCTAGCCTAGCTGCCTCCAGCTGGCAGGCTTCCATGTAACCAAGGCTGGTGTTTGATCTTCAAACCAGTAATGATGATGGATAGCAATGTGTGTCAAAAATTTAAGTTCCTGATACAGCTTCAATATCTTCTCCTAGCAATCTCAGATTTTTTTTCTCTATAAGTTTACTGAAGTCAGCCACTGATACCCTCTAGCCTTCTCTCCAGCAATATTGCCGGCACGGCAGGTAAGGTCTCAAGCTATGTCAAGATTTCCTCTGCAAAAGTAATCTTCCTGCTCAGTCTGCAACAGGTCTTTCAAACACTGTGCTCTTGCCACATTAATAATAAATGAATCCATTATGATCAATGGTTCCACAATGAATATCAAATGAGTTTTCTATTATTAAGATCATTACAGGACACTAGTTCAGTGCCAGTTACAGGGATTTAGCTGTATGATCCCTTTCTCTCTTAATAGGATTTCTGTGACTAAACCACCCCCAAATCACACTGAATATTTAACCTAAGGTTCAATAATTTTACAATTTATACTATAAAACCTACCATGAATCAATAGGGCAATAATAATGTATCACTGTCTCTGAGGAATTTAATATAATCTAGCTGAGTACACAGTGCCTATCAGCACCACCAAGAAGTGTGCTTTGAAGATCTATAAGGCAGGTATTTTTTGTCCTAAATCTAACAAACAGAACTAGCAACTGAACAGAACCACTCCACTGTTGCCTTTAAAAAGCTGTTCTTTTAAAATCTGTTTTTATTAATTTGGACCTGCTTCTGCATTAAACAATGCAACGGGTTAAGCAATGAACATAGAACATTAATCACACCGCTTAACTATATATTTCCTACAGGTTACGTCACTTTGAAACACAGACCTTTTCCATATGCTGCCTGCATGTCCTGGATTAATGGTGCATTTCTTTACTCTCCCTACACACTCTTGGATCCCTGTTCTGCACTCTTCCCTTGCTCCTGGCCCTTGTGTGAGTGGCAAGCCTGTTAAAGAGATGTGAGAAATGACTCCATAACCTTTGCTGATGTTC
>NW_010400568.1:0-2946 GCF_000710305.1 Buceros rhinoceros silvestris | reverse complement strand
CAGCAGGTCCCAGTCTCCCAGTTTTCACACTGCACCATTCTCCAAGAAATCTGCTTCAGGTTTACAGTTGTCCAGGCAGAATTTTCAGTGACAGAAGAGAAATGATTGCTCTAGATTATGTTGCCAACATAGCTTTGACAAATGTTACAGAGCTGTCAGAACTTGCCCTAGATAAATAAGTATTAGTGGATACTGTGGCTAGTTCTCACTCATGAAATCTCAATTTTAAATCTGTGCTCCAGAATCAGCTCTAGAAACAGTATAGCAATGGGGTATACTGAGGGAAGACGGATTTGGTAGTGAAACATGGTAGAAGGGCTGATGACCAGAGAGGTGGTAGATGCTCCATCCCTGGAAACATTCAAGGTCAGGGCTCTGAATAATCTGATCTAGTTAAAGATGCCCCTGCTCACTGCAGGGAGGTTGGACTTCCAACCCAAAGCATTCTATGCCAACAAGGTTGAGGATGACCCAGTGTCTAGATCAGAGTCCTAATGCTGTTTCTGAACAGATTCTCCTGTATGGAACGAGGGAGGCTACTGCAGCTCAGACAGCTGGGTCTCCATCTACCTATGCATCCACAATTTGTTTCTGAAATGTGTACACTGAAAAAGGGAAATAGTTTTCTTTCATCATTAACAGATTTGAAGGATGGATAAACACAAAAATCCCACATCTCAAAGTTATATTGTTTTATGTGCCATTATGCACTGAAAGTATTTTGCAGTTTAGAATGTCCACTAAGAGAGATCCTAACATGCTCAGTCAGGAGAGGCACTAGGTCTGCCTCTCAGACCCTGGCTCACAGGAAACTACCTTTATAAAAATGGATGTTTCTACCATTCTAACAACATTTAAAAAAAATGTTTCTCCAGGAAACAACTCACTCATGATCAGGAAATCTGACATTTTTTCCCAGACCTTTGCAATCACTCTCATAAAGAGGAAAACAGAAACACAGAAAGCTATTGTAACCCCTTCCAACTATGCAGGAACCATGTGGCAAACCCAGTAATGCAGCCCACAACAATCCTGTGCTCAGGCACAGGGTGATGGTTAGTTATATGCAATAGAACTCTTTTGATGCAAATTAATTTACTAAAGTAGAGATGATGCCATTAGCAATAACTCCCCCACCAACCTTTGATGCTGATTAGGAGTCACGTAGGTTAAGTTCCCTAGCTGTCTTTCTATCCTCAGAGAAAGACAATTTTTTCTCAAACCCATACCATCTATCTCTACATTTGCATACTGAAAAATATGAGCATGATTCCTAGAATTCAAGTAGATTTATCCCCCAGTTGCTCTAAACAGTTGCATGTTCCTCAGGGAGGGAAAAACAACCAAACCAACCAAGAAACTCTAGACAATTATAGTGATTGGTGTGTGTGTGTGTGTGTGTAACCCTACTTCATGCAAGGTATGAATAGAGAATAATTGAGAAAAATCAGCCACCATTACTAACATATGCGGAGGTATGAAGTCCCTAACACGATGCCAGATATAGTACAGGTTGAATCTTGCAAACCCCACACCAAGACTAAAGGGTATTCCACACAGGACATAATCATGGCATCTGTTCTGAAAACATACACCCTAGGGAACTGAGTACTACAGAGATGATTTAGGCAGCCTCACAAGTGTTTCCCATCTCCTATTTCTACAGGCCAAATCCTGACACATATGAATGCCTTGAAGCACTTAGACATTACGGGTTCTCAGCACTATCAGTGGCCTCACCTGTGTTCATCTGCAAAGTAGAAATAAATGATGTTCAAAAGCACAATGTAGAGGACTATGCTGCTACTAATTCATGGTGGGATACTCCAAACTTATGCAGTTATTACTGAGATTAGTACCTGGACTAGAATCAATTTGTTTTCCAATACAATTGATCACATTTAGAACATCTGTGAAAAAAAACCTTTAACTCTAATTGAAGTTAGGAGTAAAAAACAGCCAACCAACGACCCTCTTAATCACAAAATATCTCTTTTTTTGACATATTTTTAAGGACTCACAATTTCAGAATTTTTGAAATTCAGTTCAACTAAAACAAGCTTTAAGTACCCAGGATTATGACTTGGAATCATGGCTCAGGAAAGGCAAAATGAGTATAATATCAATATTTATAAATGGAATGTTCCAAATATTTATTAAGCTTTTCAAAACACAACAGAACTTCCTATTTCAGCGTTGTGAGTGCCTTCCAGAAACTATGATATTAGCTACGGAACAGGAGTTTTATTTCAAAGCAATGAAGAAGTAAAATACGGGAACACACAATGATTAAAGAGTGTGCTGTTGCTGTAATAGACAGGATACTTATGCTGTATGTATACGGCAAAATTAATTTCAGTCTTCATTTTTGCCACCTAAAGTCAATGATATTTTTAGGAAAATTGTTCTAGCATATTAAAAAAAATATATATTTTCTTTTCATGGATCAACTCTTGCATGCTGTTTATATGCAAGTTTCCTACATTTTGCATTGCTGAATAATTGAGAACACTAGCTACCAAACCATGAAAAATTCATTTTAACATGATGTATTATTAATCAATTTAATTTACAGTGATTTGAAAAGTCCCACTTTCAGTTATGGTGCTTGAAGATACATTTAGACAGTGATTTGGTCTATATTATAGCACTTCTTGTAACTTTCTCATCTGATACACTTCTCAAAGTAGGTCACACTGCATACGCATGGTAATGGATAAAATGGATAAAAGAGAATCAGTTGACATCATTTATTTGGACTTCCAAATCCTTTAGACAAAGTCTCACATTAAAAAAAATGGCTGAAAATTTAAGTAGTTGGAGAAGAGAGCAAATTATTTGAAATTTTCAAAAGCTGCTTATAAGAGAGAAAGGAAAACACTGCATTTTTAAAACATATTATTTTTACTATATAAAGATATTTTACTATTACTATTTAAAGATATT
>NW_010400567.1:0-1330 GCF_000710305.1 Buceros rhinoceros silvestris | reverse complement strand
GTGCCCAGAGGCTGCAGGGAACCAGGGGTGGTGTGGCATCATATGGGCCAGTCTGCAATGGAGATGACAAAGGGCACTGGCAACGCTGGAAGGCACCAGGAGAAGCCAGGACTTTGTGCCCTGGGCTCTGGCCGTTGTCTCTGCCCCTGAGGCCTAGGAGAAGACACATTGTCCCCATGGCCCTGGGGCCTCGTTGCCTCCCTGCAACCCCGTGCAGAAACTGGGAGTGTTCTACCATTGTCCTACACTGGGCATTTCACACCCCACATTCCACGGTCCCCAGGAAGAGCCCTGAGCCATGTGTGAGGGACAGGATCTCCCTACCCTTAGGCTGCAGGTCAGGGCTTGACCTTTGTTCTTCATAAAGCCAACCAAGGGTGTTCCCAGCATCACAGACACCTGCACCGGGGCTTGGCCTCCTGCAATCACAGCCTCCAATGACGGGCTCTAACGACTCCATGGGGAGACTTTGACTGTGATTGGCCTCCATGGCACCCATTAATGCTTCCAGAAACTTTGGGCTCTTGCTTCTGACTTCGGTTTCTGGAGAGGTTAGTTGAGTCTCTCAGTCCCTGAGGTTCATGGGCTCAGCACCAAATACCCCATGGGCTCATGAGTTTGACATGTGATTCTTGGACAAGCAGGCCCCTTGCCTGTGTAGGTTTTTGGGATGTCACAGGTCCGTGAGTAGCAGATGGGGCAGCAGCAGCCCCTGGTTTGTGCCAGGCTTGGTAGCCCTGTCGTTCTCTGAGTAGACCAGGCCTCCCGGAGCTGCTGTCGAGGTAGACAGGGCCAGCCTGCCTGGACTCGCATCTAGACCTAGCCTCCCGGTGCTGATGGTGGAGATAAAACGTGCCTTCCCATGTTGGTTCTGTGGTAGAGCTGGCCACCTGGACTCGTTGCATAGAGCTGGTCCCCCTGTGGTGGTGCTGAGGAAGACCAGGCCTCCCATTGAAGGTGCTCGGGTAGACCTAGCCCCCCGGGAATAGCGGTAGACCACAGTTCCCATTGTTAAGTGCAGGGGTAGATGCGGCTGCCCCAAGTCCCGGGTAGACTAGGCCGCCAGGTCTCTCTTGGGGTAGACCAAGGTAGACCTGACGTCCCCGTGCCAGTAGCCCTGGCTTGTGCCTGTGCTGGAACAGACTGTACCTTGATACTGGGTTGTTGGTAGACCTGGCCGCCTGCACTGGTTGTGCAGAGCTGCAGCCTGTTCATGGCACTTGGTGGCTTGTGCCTGTGCTGGAACAGACTGTACCTTGATACTGGGTTGTTGGTAGACCTGGCCGCCTGCACTGGTTGTGCAGAGCTGCAGCCTGTTCATGGCACTTGG
>NW_010400566.1:0-34306 GCF_000710305.1 Buceros rhinoceros silvestris | reverse complement strand
CAGGACTGGGCTCCCGTGGAAAGGCGCGGGCGGGTGTCCCCGTGTGGGGGCAGTGCACCGGCCCCGGGCTTCCCGTTAATTAGCTCGTCCCAGTCACAGCCCGGCGCTGGCTGGGCTTCGTACGTGACGGGTTGTGGAAGAAAGCGACAGCCTGAGGAAAAAAGGCGGTGAAGGGCCGTGAAGGGACAGGCGGGCTGGGCAGGACGGGACGAGGAGGAGGCAGTAACAAATTAAGTGCGGGGAAAACCGCGGTGAAGGGTTTTGCCCCTCCTGGGCTGGTGAGGCGTGTTGCAGCCCCTTTATCAGCGTTATCCGCTTAAAATTGTTTCTCCTGCTGCCGTCGTGGCTTTTCTGTGGGGATGGGTGTCAAAAATAAAGGAAAAGCAGTGCCCCTCTAGCATCGCTGTGAGTCAGTGAACAGCAAGGCTGGTTTCCCTGCCTTAGAGAAAGGTACGTTTTATTCTGTGAGTTTGGAAAAAGCCCTTTTGTCGAGCATGGGGAGGTTTATGCGAGGGACGAAATATTCTGGTGCTGTTCTGGTGTGAGAACTTGTTAGCGACTCCCTCGCTTATGCTGCTGACTCAACCGTCTGGGGTACGAACCTGTTGTACTTTTTCAAATCCTACTGGAAAACATACAAAGGCTTGTTTTTCTTTCCTTTTCCTCCTCTATTTTTTTTTCCGTGTGCCTTTAAGGCCATTTAGTACGACCAGTGTGGTGTAGTATTTGTGGGGTGTTAATGGAAATCCTGTGGTTTGCGTTCCAGGAGGCACCGAAAGCAGCTGCAGGTCCTCATGTTACATAAAGCGCTGACGGGATTTACTCAGGGTCTTGTTTTCACGCTTCAGTTGTATTGTAGCAGCGTAACGGTACAAGCAAACGCAGCTTGGAATTATTGTCCTAAGCTTAAACACTTACAAATCTCCAAATATGAAACCTAAAATGTGAGACCCCAAACCTGAACCTCCCCCAGGGACTAACTGGGGTAAAATCCATCTCAGCTGGGCAGAGCTGGATGAAGCGAAGCACGTCAGTGCTGGCTGGGCTTGGCTGTGAAGCAGTCAAACTATCAGTCGCTGTCAGCTGGGACAATTTGTACTAAGACCAGATTTTCTTAGGTTTGTTATTTCCAAAGCTGCTGCTGCTCGTGGTGCTAAATTCAGATTTCTTAGTTCAAATAAATGTTGCTGGAAAGTAATAATTTTCAAATGAACTTCCAATAAAAATAAAAATTTTATCTTTTATGCTGTGTGCTACCCAGACCTTGAAGCACCAAAACTTGCATGTGAAAGAGTTTATGAGCAAAATTGAGTGTTTTAATTATTCTAATGAAGTGGCTGAAGTAGAAAAGGAAAATAGGCCACTCCAATAAAAGGCAATCGGTTGGTTAGAATATAAAGTTTTATGGAATATACAGACTTTATGGAATTTACTTGCAAATATTAAAGTGTTATGACTGATTTTTAGAAAAAGATGTCCTGTTCCAGGCGAGCTTTTTAGTGGATAATCTAAATCAGAATGTTAGTTGCTGTTTGAGGTTTAGTTTTAATTACCGAGTTCTTGGCTGTGCTGAGGGGCCTTGGAAGAGCCTCTCCTCCGTTTGTGTTTCTCGGTGTTATTCCTGTTCTCTGTCTGCAAAGCCTCAGCCCTCCCTGCAGCCAGCAGAACATCCCTGCTGCTTTTAGCGGGAGCTGAAGCAAGGCCCTGCGTAACCTCATCTAGTATGAAACATTTAAAATTAAAATGGGCTCCAAAATAGACACCGAGGAAATCCTGTAAGCCTCTCTATTCCCTTTTTTCCCCCCTTACTTTTCACGCCGGAGGCAGACTGGTATGGTCCCAGAAGCGAGTCGTGCTGCTGTTGTGGCTTTGCTTGGTGCTGGGTTTGTGTTTTCTGCCGCTCGCGTCTGTTCCTCAGTCCTCCTGGCTAGTCAGAAACTTGTGGGAATGAGGTTTAACTTCCCTAGGGAGATACTAATTTAGCTGGACTCTGGTTTTGAAACGCCTTGTGCGGTTTTTGTGCCCGTGCTGACTCAGCCATTATTGACACCGGGCTGCTCAAGCCAAACCGTCTGGTGGCTGCTCTGTGTTATAAATAAACCAAAGCAAATCGCGTGAGGGTCCTTTTGCGTTTGTGGGGTTGGGTTTTTGGGGTTTTGTGGTTTTTGGGGTTTTTTTGCGTTTTTCTGGCCGGGCTTTACTTCAGTTTTTCATCATCTAAAATAGGTTTGATAGTCTCTGTTTTGTCTGTGAAAGGGGCCTTAAGAAAATAAATAAGCATTTATAAGCTCTTTAAGACCCTTGCTGAAATACTGCTGTAAAAACATGATACATCCTGACTGCAAAGCTACATTATGTTTTCCTCCGACTTTGTCCTATTTATTTTCAGAACATGCTTGAAGAACTATTAATTCATCAGCCAGATGATCCAATTCAGTATATGATAAACCATTTAAAGCAAAACAACGATGATGGTAAGTGAAAACTGAGGCACCGTAAATCGTTCAACCCCTGATTTGTAAACAGCTCTGTGAAAGCTGCGCTTCAGTTGGCAGATGATGGATAAAACTTTTCAGACTGTGTCTTTGGGTGGGGGGGGGGGAAGGAAAAGGTGAGCGTTTTGGAATAGTTATAGGTAAGATGCTTTTAATTTCTTTTTTAGTGGGTAATCTAATAAAAAATGCACTTTAACAGTTATAACAATGAAACCCTCTAAGGGAATAACAAAGAGTTCTGGTGTATCAATTATTAATGCGTTCTGTGCCCCATCTGATATTTCCTGTTGTCTTTAAGCTCGCTAATTACTCCTTTTGTCAGGTGTAAATTTGGTTTCCTATTCTACCTGGGCTGGCAGATTCTCTGGGTTTTGATTAGTTAGTTCCTCGCTGCTGTTAATGAGTTCCACTGCTCGGTGGCGTCTCAGATGAAGGAGTGGGGAGCGCGCCGACGTGTGTGTAGAACAAAACCTGGGAAATGGAATAGGAAGCTTCTGCTCCTCGCAATAAAAGCATGTACACTCAATCAAATCAGTTGATTTACAAACTGTTCACCCTTAGGCAGATTATATTTGGATATGCACAACTGAACTATAATTTTTGTTCTGCATGAGCTGTCAGGGATAGCTGGTGTCACATTGCTTTGATGTTTCTTTAAAACCATAGTAAACCATTATGGAAGTTCTGCCGCAGCATCGGTGAAATCATTATCACTGGAGGTGTGCTGAGCTCTTAGTGGAGGTGATCAGATGGATGTTGATTGAAAAGCTGCTAAATATACATAGAAAAAAAAAATCAAATCCTGCAAATTGTGTCCAGCCTTTTCTGATGCAGGCAGCGTGAGTGATCAATCTATTTTATAGACCCGTGGCAAATGCGCAGAAGAATTTCATGTGGTTTGATAGAACGCTGATAAAATTTTGTCACTTTGAGCTAACATTTGTCCTGAAGCCCCGCAGTATTGTTTGGACAGAATTAGGCAGGTTTCCATTTCATGACTTCAGTACTTGGAGGCTAACGATAGAACTACAGCTGCTGTTTGTCAAAGGGAAAATGCTGTCTGCTTTTGGTCTGGAAAAACCTATTAAGGAGGGAAAGGAGCTCCAATTAAAATTAACGCCTAAATGTTGTTTTAAGAATAAATTATATGGAAAATAATGTAGCAGAAATCTGTAGCAGTGTTGATTTTACTTTTTGATCATGGCAGAAGGTGCTGACTATTTAGAAGAAAAAACCCTTATTAGAGCCATCAGTAAAGTGATGAATTTTCATGATCTTGCCTTGCCAGACAGTTTTAGCCCTAGAGAAAATTTCAAACAGAAATGTGTGGAAAAGAAGCATTGCATCTATCCCAGGTGTGAAGTTAGAAAACCTTTGTAATTAATAATAGGGTCTAAAGTACTCTTAGAAATAGAAACAAGGCTAATGATGATTGTAGTGTATAACGGTCCTGCAAATCTCATAGGTCAGAAGTGTGGCCAGGCTCTGCACCGCTGTTCTTTCACGCATTCCTTCTGACATCCTTAAGGAGCCCTATGAAGACTGATTATTCTTTTGCGTAGACAGAGATGCTAATTTTCTATGTTATATCTTGATTCGTGCTAATGAAAAAAGCTTTTAAGATCCAAGAGGCATTTCTGTGAGTTCTTCCTTGACAGTCAAACCTTGGAAGAAATGTTAAAAAGTTCTGCAGGAATGTTGATCGTGTACTATGTGCTTTTCCTGTTTCACAAAGGATCTCTCTTACAAGTTAAGCAAATTTTGTTGCGTTAATATTGAAATGATTAAGTCCAAATGGACTTAAATGGGACTCAGTGAGTCCAGCTGTTCCTCTGTGTTATTCCAGTATTCATTTTGTTGTTCCTAAAATCATTGTTGGTTGTTAAAACTTACTTTACTTGGAAGAGTAAATCCTGTAGCATCTCATCAGGACTAAAGGTGCAATGAAGTATGATTTGTTACTGAAGAAAAAGCCATTTTCTGGGTTTTTTTTCTGGCGTTATTTAGCTGCTGCTTCCGACCTCCAGTATTAAATAGTGACTATTTGCCGATTGGAGGGGGTTAAACGTTACATACAGTGGTGTCCTGGCTGTGCCCTCGTGTCATATGTTCAGGGAAAATGCTTTAGAGGAGACTTACAAGTGTGCAAATGAGTAAATCAGTGGATTACACTGCCCCATCTGCTGCCAGCCACTAAGCAGAGAGAAAACCAGATTTAGTACAAAGTGAGCATTTACAGTAGCCCTGGGCAATATTAAAGCATGATATGGTGTATATAATGGTATGTTTCGTTTTTTATCAAACGTTTGTCCAAGAAAGCTGTGTATTAAAGCTTCAATACCTAAGGGTTTTCTTGTGAATTTTAAATCATGCTCCTAGTTAAACCTCAAAAGGATCTGTGGATGGAAAGGTTTTTTGATTTTCTTTGAAGTGGTTTGAAGAAGTTGATTAGTGTTGGCACCCGAGCACTCTTTTATGACGCTGTTTATAAATAATTCCTAAGTACCGGGCTGGAGTTTCAAGGTGTTAGATTTTAAAAAAACCCTAGGATTTAATCACATTACATTTGAAAGAAATTAGGTGATAAAAACAGCTGATGTATCCTTTTAAAGTATTTTTCTACATTGTGTACTAGTTCTGTTGCACTTGCAAGAACCAATAAGGGGGGAGTTTTTCTTAAACCTTCCAAGTCAGATAACTTTGTCAAGATGAATCTCTAATTTGGGTTTCATGTATGTTTAAAAATTGCACCTGCCCAATAACTGTTAAGTGCGTGGAAGGCCTCATAAAAATACATTTCACATCCTTTCCTGTCTGCTGCCATCAGACACTCTCTCCCTTGGTTATCAAGAGCTGAAGAGGTTTTAGGGCGCGTAGATCCCTCCTCTGTTTTGACCCATGTTACTCCCAACAAATACTCATCAGTCCCTTCTGTATGTAGACTGGTTTTGTTTGGGGTTTGTTTGATGGATTGTTTTTCCCGAGGTATAGGGGAAAAATCAAAGATGTTAATATAAAACGAAAGCTCAAGGGGCTGCAAGCCAGGGCGTGTTCGTGGGAAAAGTCCCAAATGCTTTCCTACGAATGACTCCGTTTTCCCCTGTTTGTCTCACCTCTAATTCACCCCCAGTGAAGCTTACACTGGTGATGCCTGTGGTGGTGTTTGTGTGCATTAGATGAAGAACGCCTCAGATCTGGGATGCGTTTTTCCCACCTTACCCCCTCAGGGGGACATGCACGAAAGAAACACAAGATACAGAGATGAAGAAAAGTACTTCTTATGATGACTAGAAAAATTGAAGGTAGCTGTCAAAAAGCGTAAAGTGTGCTTGATTTAGCAAGATCTAGATTTTCTCTGAACCCTGACACAACCTATTTAGATAAAACTAAAGAGCAAAATTGCTTTTTTTTTGTGATGAGAGCCAAAAGCTTTGCCAAAGTAAAAAGTATTTTTACTACGATACTGAGTGAGGAAAGGGAGAAAAGAGGCGATCTCAAGAGGTCCCATCCAATCTCAACCATTCTATGATTATGATAACAGTCACTGTCAAATAGTCCCGTCCTGCATGTGTGAACTAAAATACTTGTTCATCACAGAATGTGTCAGGTCTAAATCCATGTTTTGGGAATAGAAGTCAAACACAGGTAAGGAAACATTTGTGTCTTATGCTCTGGTTCACCTGCTAAACTCTCCATGTGTTTAAATGGATTGGGAGATCTGTACCTATCTTGCATAGGTCTCCAAGTGGCACATCTAGTCGGAGTATTCATCTCATTGACCATGGAGATTAAGGGAAGACCCAGGGGACACTGACTTAGTGTCCCCTCTTTTCCCCCCAGCAGAGCCCAATCCTGAAGTCTCCACCCAGGCAGATTTTCCAGCTGAAGTAATTGTTTCATTGTGATTAGGTTTACATTATGCAATGCAATCGTGGACAACCAGTTGGGATTTTTGCTGTTCTGTGTCTTGACATTCACGTATTCTTGTTTCACAGCTCCAAGAATCTGTGTACTTGGTCCACCTGCTTCTGGGAAAACCACAGTGGTAAGTGTAGTCCCGTCAGGGTTACAATGCCATCCCCTCGCTTGTCTGCTTTCCTTGGAGCTCAGCACTCGTGGACATTTTATTCTGAGGAAATAATTTTCGGATAGAAGAGCACCAGACAAACAGAAGGGTGGCATTCCTAAGGGGTACCCCTGTGTATGACACTGCAGGTCAGATGGAAATGCTCAGTGAGCTCTGCAAGAACTCGCTCAGGTAGTGATACCGCTGTAATGTGACAGGATGCTGTCTGCCTCGTTTTTCCAGCTTTTTAGTAGGGCTAATTAAGCTGGAGGAGAACCACAGTCCTACGTTTGTGGTATTCCCATGTCATGGACTGCTCCAGCTGCATGGCCGGTTGTCTGTCATATCCAATGGTGCCGCTTCATTGAAAACATCTGAGTTGTATTTGAACCACAGAGAAAGCTGTGCGCAGAAGCGGGCAGATGGTGGTGGGGTGTGCATGCTAGGGAGAATGCTTTCTTCTTTAAAATCTGCATCGTAGTACAGTAGATGAAAAAGCCCTTGTTCAAAGCTCTAGACTTCTGGACTTCTTTATAAGAAACTGCTTAAAGTCACACTTACAGTCTCTATACTTAAATGGAAGGTTAGGAAAATGCTCTCTCTCTTTCTGCAGCCTTCTGAAGAAATGTTTCATTTTCTTTCCAGACATTTCAACCTGTATTTTTTTTCTTCTTCCATCAGGCAATGTGGCTTTGTAAACATTTGGATGCTGTACATATCTCTCGGGAGACTTTGTTATTCCAGGAAATATTAGCGCTGACCAAGGAGGCGAAGGCATATAAAGAAAGAAAACAGGTGTGTGTGAGGGTGTGATAACAGTGGTTCTCGTGTCGCGGGAGAGGAACGACATGGCATTCCCGTGCTTTCCACTGCTCTGAGTTGAGCAGAGCAGAGTCAATTTTCTTCTCTCTATGGTGGTTTGTACATTGGTTTGTGTATATGTAGAAGGGTGACCCTTGCTAGGTAAGAAGATATGAACAAGGGTTCTATGCCCTGTCAGGGCATAGAACAGGGCAGGAGAGGAAGGCAATATAAAGTAATGGAGGTCCTGGAAGCGTTAACCTTAGACATGAGCAACAGAATTGAGAAGTCCAGGTATGCACAATACAATTTAAAGCATGGTTCATTGTATCATTAAAGTATTTTCTATTTCAGCATGTTTGATAATCCCAATAAAACAAGCACTAATCTCTGAGGTCTCCTTCGGTACAAAACACTCTGGAAAATCTGTACACAAAGAATATTTTTTGATCTGACAGTGCTGTTTAGTTGTGTGTGCTTGATTTCTCTATGGTGTGACACAAATTACTTGGTGCATTAACTCAAATGGTGTGTGACCACCCAGTCAGTCACTGAAACCCCTGGAAGCCTCAAGCTGAGGTGGTAGCAGCTGACCGAAGAGGTGGTTCAGTTCTTGGGTTGATGTGCTGTAGCCAACTCTGAGTACTCAGTTTGCTCCAGACAGGTTTTTAAATCCATTCGTGCTCTGCTGTGGGCCTCCAAAGTAATGTCCAAAGGAGACAGCCTGAAGAACATTTTTTCCAGGTGTCTTGACTCGCAGGATTAGTTGAGCAGCAATGTAATTGTCTTGTTATTAAAGGCCAGTGACAAATAGATCAGAAAAATACGTTGAAATATCTTGAATTCACAGAAGCATCTCTGCTTCTGATTCCTGCCCTTTTAGCTGATTCCTTTCTCCAGATCTCAAGGTGTTGCATGAGTAGTAGAATGGAAGAGTCTGGTTTTCTGTGACTCTCTCTAGCAAGTCCACTAGTTTATCTTTTCTCCCTTGTCACCTATTTTCTTAAAGACTGAAGCATTTTCGTATCTGTGAGAATTCTACACCCCTGCTAAACTTGATTTGAATTGGCTATCAGATTCACAGTTGCTGAGATGGTAGTTGGTGTGATACATAGATTAATTTATTTTTTCCTTAGGAAATTATGCTGAAAACAGCGTAGTGTTTGCTACACTGAGTTAGTGAATGAAGTTTGGAGATGCTTTGAGTAATATACTTACAGATCTGAGAGGAAAAAGTTCATTTAACTCACTAAACTTACTGGCAAAAAGGTTTGCTTTTGGCTGAGATGATATAAAATGATTCTTATAAGAGTATGTACTTTGAAATCTTCATTCTAATTATTGGATTGTTTTGCTGGGTTCATAAATTTCAACTTGGAGAGGGAGAATTTAAAACAAAAATTCCCTTTGGTTTAATTACTGTAATTATTAACATATTTCAGACTATAGAGATGCGCTTTCAAGGGTGTCCTTTTGGGCTCATTTGATTTAAAAAATGGATGGTGCGGAAGATGAAAGTCAAAAATGTCAAGGCTAATCAGGTAGTAAGGAGCGCCCAAAGAGCAGAATCTCAGGGCGGTTTAGTACTGCGCCGTTTGCCTTTGTTTTTGAGATGTTAGATCCTAGAAAAACGTTTTCATGAAATCATTTCTTGTGTTCTTTTGTATGAGTTTGATTCTTCAAATGTAACTCTTA
The DNA here is from genome assembly GCF_000710305.1 of Buceros rhinoceros silvestris. Classification (NCBI taxonomy): domain Eukaryota; kingdom Metazoa; phylum Chordata; class Aves; order Bucerotiformes; family Bucerotidae; genus Buceros; species Buceros rhinoceros. Next base: position 25,249 of record NW_010400566.1, on the reverse strand, counting down.
AAACTAGGAGGGAACTCCTTCCCTTTTCTAAATCAACGCACGCTTTACAATGACTGAAAATGCAGCCGAGTTACCATCTCAGGAGCTGTATTTCCCCCTTGCTGGTGCAAGTCTGCTGGCTAAAGCTACTGTTGCCGTAAGTTACCCCTGGTTCTGCTGACGGAAGGGGTAAACTCGACTCCTCTAGCATCCGTAACATCCATTAGCACTAATGGGGTTCGAATGTCTGCTCAGGAACAGGACAATAGCTGTTCATACTTCCTTTGGTACAACCAGGGCATTAAAAAGTTCTAATCCTGGCCAAAGCAATTTAATAAATGGAAAGAGGAAAAGCAGGGTTGAAGAGAGTGTTTTTGAAGATCTGGTGTGAAGATCATATAACGCACTTTAATGTTGTTAGAGGAACGTTTCGTGCCTATAAGGTTTCTGTGACTAAATTAACCCCCGTGCCAAAGGTTGATCTTTTTTAGGTCAGTAGGCCAATGTTACTAGATCTGGGCAAACGCTGCAAAAAGGTCCTCAAATGTTTGTTCACATATTTTACTTACTTATCTTTAGCCAAGCTTTCATCTCTCTTGTGTCTGCTCCCAGTGAACGTTAAAGCAGTTGAGTTTTCCTGGCACAAGGATTCATGGCAGGCGTGTTTAAAAGCTGTGATTATTCCTGAAGCTGTTTTAAAGTCGGACGTGCAGCCATTCCCTGACACACACCTGGCCACTTCCTAATGAGCACAGCTCAGGCAGGAAATTTTAAATATTGATTGTTGAAAGCAAAATGTGATCATTCTGCATGAAAAGATATTCTGAAAAGGAGTCAAATATTTTTGAATATTCAATAAATTTGAAGAACCACAAGCTATCAATAAATATTCCATGAAGAGAAAAAGAGGCTACATTTTTGGATAAATCATTGCAAATTATTCCCACATCGCTATTTATTATAATGTTAATAGGAAGCACCTTCAGGTTTTTCCTATAGTGAAGTCTAATGATGAGCTATTGCATGTTTCACTTTTCCTGTTAACTGCATAAAATAAGAAGTTGAAATAACTGAGGTAATTGTGGGCTTGTGGGCTGGGTGTGCTCTTAACACTACGCTAAATTGCAGTTAAGGTGTTTGCATACTACTTAATGCCTTCAAAGTGCTCTAGAGTTGCATCATATCCCAGTGCTTTTTAAGAAGAAATATAATAGAAGAGAGGAAAACCCAAGGCATCCTTATCAAAGCATGTTCAGCATTCTAATCTATGCCAGGACAAGCCACTATGAAGGAACAAAAAGGAGCTTTCCAGTCTTGGGTATGTGTAATGAAGTCCAGCCTGTCATGTGTATTTATCTGAACACGCTAAATCTAAACATTCATGATTCTCAGAATACTAAACCAAATTTCTTCGAACTCGACTGGTTTTCTCTCCAAGGTGCAAACTTGGAGGTCAGAAGTTTTAAGCTGTAGGTGTTTTCAGAACAAAAATATCCAAAATTTCCAATAAAAATGTCTAGTGAAAGTGCTTCCTCTCAAAACTGTAGCAGTGTTATGGAAAGATCATTGGAATATAACTCTGAGTAGATGCAGCCTGTAAGCTGAAGGATGATGTCCCTGAAATAACATGGGCTATTTAAAATTAATCATGACTGAGTACAGTTTTTCAACAGTGGAAATGGCAATTAAACTCGTTTATAGGAAGCGATCTGGGCATGAAATACGAGAGCAGCAGGTCTGCCCCGTAACCAGACCGAGTGTTGGGGCAGGCACAGAGCACCCTAGGAAGGACACAGGTCTGCAGTTACCAAACGTCCATGTGTCCGTTATCACACATTTCTGGGAGGAGCAGTCCCGTCTACCCGGCTCATGATATATTTATGTGAGTGTTTATGAGGGAAAATGTAAATGTGCTGTCTGATATGTATCAGATTTAATGATCCTGGTTGAATCATTAGGCATTCTGCAAGCAGCCTATTTAAAATGGTTTTGTCGGCCACTGCTCTGGAGGAGGAAAACTGCCCAGGAAATGAGACTGGAAAGGAGCCACAGAGAGCAGAAGGAACTGAACCACTGAGATACCCGCCTGTGTGGCCGCGATTGTTTTTGTGCAATATACCCTGCTCAGAAGAGAGGGCTGAGAATACCACTGCACGGAAAGGAGTTAGTGTAATTTTGGTTTAAATTGCTTTGGCAAGGCTTAGCAGAGCAGACCCCCAGCAGTCTCTAGCCTGTCTTGACATGACACATCAAAGAAGTAAGCAAGACGCTGGCTGTTTCTGATAGCAGCGTGATGCACCTTTGGAAGGTGGCAGAGTCAAAGCCACAGACCCAGGCTCCAGCAGCGAGAGGCTGCAGGAGGCTGTGACGCAGCACCCTGTGGGACCTGCTGACTTTCAAGCAACACAGCAATTTCTTTCCCTTTTTCTCTTTTACCTGCTTGAATGTCGCCTTGTGAATGGCAGATGTTAGGAAAGGCTCTGGGAGCTGGGGACAGCAGAGATAAACAAAACAGGAAAACCCACGGCCTGACCGGGCCACCTTGTCCCTTCCACAGCTGGATGAGAACTGGTCTCTCTTGTGTGTTCTGGAGTGTTTTCTCCACTCTACTTTGACGTGACTTGTGTGTAGCATTCCACCAGTCCTGGTGAAATTGTTTTGTGATCTAATGAAGACGATGGGTATGAAATGTTTCCATATAGTTGGCCGCGTTTTCATCATATCTATCTGCATCCTTTACATAAGACTTCTGAAAGATTCTTTTTTAACATTAAAATTAACTTTAAGCATAAAATGTATTTTAAATAAACTTTCCGGATGAGGAAGGAGTGAGAATTACTGGAAACTATGAAAGAAATCTCCTGAAAATCAGCCTCTCTCTGTAATTTGCTCGGAGTTTTGTCCGATGGCTGTTAGGATCATGAATGCTGACTCCTGACACCTCAAGCAGTAGTATGAGATACCTCTGGTAGAAAGGGCTGCTGGGGGACTTGATGTCCGTACGGATCCCTTTGCAGGTTTGGTGTCCAATGCGTGTGTCAGCGTGCAGAAAGTGTGGACATAGGCTTTGTGTTCAGCTTACATTTCCTAATGATTTTTGTGCCCTTATTAACTCTCTGATGTACTATGTTAGTGACCTGGGACTTGCACCGATTTATTTGTTTATTTTTAAGGAGTCATCTCACTTCACCTTTAACCGGAATATGACTGCATGGTAAAATTCCTTTTGAACTCAGCTGTGAATATTCAGCCTTTTTTTGTTCTTTCTTTAGAAAATTCCCAACGCACTTTGGGCCAATCTGATCCAGGAACGTCTGTCAAACGTGGACTGCATCAAACAAGTAAGAATTGCTCCTCAGAGGGCCGGTGGATAAGCACTTACACAACTCGTGCGTAGTAGTTAGCATTCCGAGTCCTGAGCAGAGGAGGGAATGGGGGCAAATCTTTGGAGGCTCTGGAGCGGATTGCTTTCTTGAACATCAGCAGAGGGAGTTTGGAGCTTTATTAACAGGATAAAGGGGAGGATGAGAGTATGCATATGCTAATCTTCTAGCACAGAGATGATCAAAGGCTGAACAAGCATAGCTTTGTTGATTGCCTGGGGCAACTGGCAGAGATACAGTGGACAAAACAGATAAACAGAAAATATATAAAAATCAATATGTTGAGTTAAAATCTTAACTCTTATTGAGGAAAGGGGGGGGAAGAGTCTTAACATTATTCATTTCAATTGTCCTTATTTCTCATTGTGTCTCTTTTTTCCTAACACAAGAAGAAAAAAACCCCTGCATTTGAACGTATTGTCTTCTAAGAAATAATTAATATATTCGCTGTTAGTTTACACAAACAGGCGGCTGAATAGGTTTAGCTGTATTCACAGTGTGTGGCTTTATTTTTTTCCTGTGTGCTTAGCCTTAATGTTAGTAGAGACTTTTAACACAGAACTGAAAGAGAACTTAAGTAGATGAATATTGGTTGAAATTAACGTCTGGGCTCAAGGAAAGCAAAATCTCTTTTATGTGGTTCCTTTAAAATCTCAGATGTTGTTATGGTTTATTGAATCTGTAATAAGTCCATTATAAGGGATTCTTTGTAGGAGACCTACTAATCTAATGGATAAAACCCTGATTCTAAACAGTGCCAAAACATGGCCTGCTCGTTATTTGATGCACTTCTGCAGAGGAACATGTCCAGTCCAAAGTAGGCGTTACATTCATGAAGGACTAAATAGCTTTTTTTTTCAGATAAATAGGATATGTTTTCAGAACAGTCGTTCTCTCACACCCTCACCTTTGGGTCAGGGGGTGCCTAGTACTTCCTGATCTCACAGAGATATTGCAAGGCTGATAGTTTTACTGAAATCTGTTGCTTCTCAACATCATCATCATCTACCTTGTTGGCCGAATAGAGCAGAGCTGGTAATTAACTTTGCATCGAAGTGTGAAAATTGTTTCTTAAAGCTTCTTAGCATTAGGCACTGAAAGAAACTGGAAATTTCGTGTGTTTTGTACTTCCTTCTCCATCTCCGTGGTTTTTGGTGTAGTCTGCAATGATCTGCAGACTGGATCCTTCCATCCGTGTAAACCAAAATCATCTTGGGGGCTGGGCCATTGCCTTGTAGTTAAGATGGTAATTCTGGAGCACAAAGGTGACTCCGGTGCAGAGGAGCATTAACAAAACTTGCAAGAAGAAATGAAAACATTTTTCCCCCTCCACTGGAAGGTTTTGGCTTTTAGAACTCAGATGATGTGAATAATTGCCAGAGAAGTCTTCACGTGTTTCAGTGCAACATCAACTATCAGAGCTGAAGCCACTGATTGATGGAAGTGGCTTTCAATGGCCCTGCCATGCGTAAGCTGGATCAGGTGGTCAGTTACAGTGTGTGCGCTGTGGGAAGGATAACTTGATCCGGATGGTAATGAATAGCTGGAGGTGTAATCTCTTCAATTGCTCCTGCCTGAGAGGTTTGCTAGAGGACATCCGTCTGTGTCATGTTTCTGTTGCGAGCACACAGCTGCAGCGAAATCAGTAGTGTGCTGGTCTCCTCAAGCACTAGCTCAGAACTCACAATAGCTAAACTTCAACCTAGCCATTATCTGACCCACTGGTTTCATGCGAACTTACTTTAGAATATTACCAATGGTATTCAGTGTTACTGAGAACAGTCATTAGGCTACACCAAACCTTTCCTGGCTTTCTGTGATCGCTGGCAGGGTTCTAGTTCTCCTTTTCATAGCGAGGGAAGGGTCTCTCAGTATTAGATCATGTAAACTCTGGCTCAGGTAACAAGGTGGTTAGACTGCCAGCAGCTGCAGAGTGTCCTGCCCTCATTTTGTGTTCCTGTTGTAACCACCAGCAACACCCAATCAGTGCTGGGTGTCTTATAGAACTAGGTGGGGGAAACCCTCTATAAAGCTTCCCTGAAGTTCAGCAAGAATGGAGTGGATGTTGTTGTAAAGTTTCAGCTATTTTCAGGAAAAACACATAACTGACTTTTCAAAGTTGTGATGGTTATTAAAAATCTTTTAATTAATAGGTAGTAATTCATGGTCACTGAAACTTCCTCACACTGTGTGTGTCTTTTCCATTTGAAAGGAGATCTATGCACTTTAATTGCAGTATTTTCCTGGTGTGATTGGAAATAGAATTAATACTGTGGATTTTTTTACATCCTTGAACAGATTTATGTCATTTCTTTCAAAACATGAGTCAGCTTTTTTTTTTCTTACTGAAACTGTTACTAGATGAGGAGCAGTGTGTTGGACTATAGTACTACCAGCTGTTTGTTTTATTTCTCCTTGTGGTGTCATTGGCTTGGCTTTAATTGTACGGCTTTCATCCCACTGACAGTAGGAATACAGAAATTTTTGTGCCGTTGTTTTGACACACACAGGTTTATGGATGTCACATGCATTCTCTAAGGAGAACGTTTTTATTGATCAACAGCTCTGCTGAGACTGTGTTATGTGTTCTAATACAAATGTAGGTAGGACTGCGAGGGATCAGGCTGGTAGGTCTTCCCGCATACGCTGGAAACTTATTACAAGCATTATGTTAGAACCTGGGACTTGTGAAGCTGATGTGAAAACTTTTCATCTCCCGGAGTTAGTACACCTCTGACGGCTGGGGGCGTGCAGGGATTTAGAGAACTGGAGGAGGCGAGTGGAGAGATTGCTATGTGATGAATTTGTGAGCGAGCGAGCTGAGCAACCTTACTGATGTCTTAGGACTGTTTGGAAACCAAACTTAGGCCAGTGATTCACCCAGGATGGAGCAGAATTACTTTTGGTTGGTATTCAACAGTGTGGGAGCAGAGTGGCTGTCCTTGAAAGGGAAAGCAAAGAGAGCAATAGCTGTTGGGTCTTTTTGGGTTTTCCTTGGCAGATACAGATCACCCTGTTGTCTTTCTGAAACTCCATGCAAGGCTGGTGGTGTTACATCGGTTTAGCTCTGGAGAGAATCTGCCTATTCACCATCATCTTTGTTTTCCAACAAGAATGTGGGGGGTTTGTTTTCGGTTTTGTTTTTTAATAGCTTTGCAGCTTACTCAACCTGCAAAAATAATGTGGGGAATAAGAGGTTCTTTCTAATGGGAAATTTGTTCAAGTTTGAGCTGCTTGCATCATGCCTCCTGCTGATGTTGATGGACTGCAGGAGCTGGGTTGACAACATTTCTACTGCACTCCTCAGTCTGCTGTTGTCTGAAGATCTCAGAAATTTTAGATCCATGCTGGCAAAGCTATTCCAATGCTTTTTTTTAACATTGTCGTCTGTCTCCTTTCTTCAGATGGTATTAAAAGGCATGTAGTACTTGTTCAAAAATACTGAATGATGATGAGGGAAGACTGTTGCCATGACTCGTTTTCCTAAAGGCAGCAGCATCCATAACCTTTGATCTTCATGCGTGTGGCTGAGATTTCTTTCAAATGCACCACATAATTCAGCATCACTTCTTTGCACTGTCCCTTTTCATTATTCTAAGGCAGAGTCAATTTTGGATTTTGTAATTAAAAAAATTAGGAGGTACAGGTTAGATAACAAGAGAGAACTTGATTACCTCGGTCACTACTATGGGGTACAAAGTGTGAAAGTGTATAGGCTGGGTATTTTAGCTGAGAGTAGGGACAGCAAAGGAATGAGGTTTACAGTTGGAATGACTTTGAGCATTTCCTTTCCTCCAGGCTCCTCAAATCTGGAGAGGAAAGAGATGGCTTTGAAAGTATTTCCTTGTTGCTGATTTTCAGCATGGCATGGTCTGCATGGAGCACCTGGCATTAAGGCAACAACAGAAGGCTGTTTACAGCAGTCTTCGTGTGGGAAGGGACTGAGGTTTCCAGCTGAAAGAGAGGGAACAGTGACCACGACGTAAAGGACTGTGGAATTACTCACTTTTAGCCTTTGTTCCACCCTTGATGTGATGAGGTGCAATCCATGCATGGATGTCAGATTACTGCTATCAAGAACAAAAAGTAGATGGCTTCTTAAAGAAACAAATTTACCATGTGAAGTTACTAATTACACTTTAATGATAGTCAGGAGGGCAAAAAAGAGCAGTGTTTGCATGAAGCATGATAGGCATATTTTAAGTCAGGTCTTGCTCTGCTGTGTCTTGCTTCCTCTTCCCTCATTCCCAAGCCACACTTCCTTTTTACTCTCTTTTTTTCTTTTTCTTTTTTTTTTTTTTTCATCTGTGACATCTGCTTGGAGCTTGTCCCTCCTGTGATACCACACTACTTGCAGCTGTTCAGACCTCCAGCTCTGAGCTGAGCATGGGGTGCCCTGAGCATACGGCCTTTTTGATGTGTGATAAAACAGAACCAAGCCACTGGGGGTATGGAGAGGGAATGCAGCAGAATATCAATAAACCTGTTCTGAACAAAGCTGCGGCTCTGTGGTGGAATAGACATTTCACTGAAGTGTCAAGTAGATGGATAATGTATTCTAATTAGAGACCGACTGATAGCCTGGAACTCAGAGACCTTTGGAAATAAGATCCAAAATGCTAACTATTTTTGTAGTCTGTGTTTATTTTGCATTTTTAAAAATATATTTCTTGCAGGAAGCTATTTACTGGGCTGTGTTTTCTTACATTCCAAAAACTTTATACCTTTAACAGGCTTGTTGCCTGTTTCAAGGACCTTTGAAATGTGTATATAAACCTCTTGAAGTTTGCTCTACATTGTTAAAATACAATATTGTGTTTACTGCCTGTTGCTCAGCATGTGACTTTGAGCAATAGCTGTAGTGCCATCAGGAGCAATGGATTTGTGGGGTGCTTTTTTTCGGTTGTTCTGGTTTAGTTTCCAAAAGTGTTGCACTTGGAGAGGAGGAAGAGAAGCCAGATTTGTAGTCTGTGTAAATTGGCATAGATTTATTGGCATCGGAACTCTGATGTACAGGCACGATATATTCAGCAGTAGTGCTGACGTTCCTAGCATGCCACTAAAATACCATGCAGCCTCGTCTGCGGCACGTCCCAGGGGATAAATTGATTTCTGGGCACCAGTGTGACCTTAAACGGTGGATCTTTCTAATTCAACAGTGCAAACACTGGGAGTGGCCAGAATGCCGTGCAGTTACCTGAGTCTCCTATTTTCCACAGCTATCAGCAGGATGACACGTTCCCGAAGTGAGGCTAATTAAGGCATTTTAAATAGTCTACTCTGTTTTCTTGTATAATTGGAATGTCCCTGTTTCCTCCCACAAAAGTTACAGAGATATGTTTCCCTGAAATACTCCTAAAACCTTTGGTCCCCGTACCGCCAGCGCTTCCAGGAGATGTGGAGATGACGCTACTGCTAGCTAATGAGAAATTGAAATCCCCTCTTTATTCCAGGGCAAAGAAGTTTTCCACATTTGTTGTAGTATCACTGAGTTATTTTGAGGTATAGGATATATATTTTGAGGACAAGGACATGTGTGGTTAAGCAACTCACAGATAAATTAGAGAAAGTTCAGAAGATTCAGTCTTGAGCTTGGGAAGTGGATTAGATTTCAAATACTGCATCGCACAAACGGAGTGAGGCTGCAGCTCTCCTACGGCATTTCACAGATCTGTAAATGTTTTTTTAAAGATGCTCAATCCAACACTTAGCTGGCTATAACAAGGACTTAAGGGAGCAAAAGGCTCTTTTTTCTTTCTTTTGCTCTGTTGCTTCATTAGCTTTGGGAACGCTGGTTCCATTACTATGAGTTTTCCTGTATAATTTAAGAAAATAATGAAAGCGTGCATATTTTCCTCAGTGTTCTTGGCATTAAATCTGTCTTTAGATTTGTTTATCCTCTTTTTTATACACAGTGTGGGCTGGTATCCTTTTGAATATTTCAAAACTGTAGAAATTGTTTTGGGTTGTTTTTATTCAAGATAGAATTTTCTTTTTTTTTTTGAAGACTGAAACATGGGGGGAAAAAATCATTGCTACAATTCGTAAGTTCCCATTGCTCTGTGGCAGTGGTATTCACACATGCCATTTCACAAAAACATCAGTGCTCCATGTTTGCTTCCTTCTCTCACAAGCATTGACAACAAATATAGTGCTGCTGTGGGATCAGAGTGAGGTGGGGTTTGTGCAAATAGCACTGATATTTAGTGCTGATTTTTGTTTTCTCTCTTCCAGGATCAATAACTGTTTCATGTTTTTGTTCAATAGGGATGGATTTTGGAAGGCTTCCCTGAAAATCAGGAGCAGGCATGGATGCTGCAGTCAGCTGGCATCATTCCTAGGCATGCTGGTAAGCAGCACATGATTTGTGTGTGATTGCATCCAACAGGAAAGACTGGAAGTGTTTCTCCTCCAAAATCCTCAATAAATTCAATACCGGTACTGAAGACACCGGAGTCACCGAACAGTAGAATATTTCCGTATGGTTCAGATTCACTCAAAAACTTGAGGTAACTAGTGAGACTTTAACCCATGTCTTCCACACATGAACCCTTTTCTTCTCCCTCGTTAGAATTGTATAAATTCAAAACCACTCCAGCAAGTGTCTCTGAGCAGCTTTAGTTCTGTTCTAGGAGTGGGACTAAGTTTTCTCGGACCTCTATATCTAGAAAGCAGCCTTTATCCTCAGACCAAAACAATTCCTCAGCACTAAATACAAATTCATCCTTCTGTTCAATTAGAAAATGCAAACTTAGCAAACTTTACTCCACCAAGTGAAGTGGAGATGTCATGATTTTAAGCTTGACCTTTCAGAGTATGGGTGTATTCTGAATTAAGAGAAACATTGGAACATTTGTTTACTGGCAAAGTGCTGATAGACAAGACCCTGGCAAGCTCTGCTTACCATCTAGAAGAAGCCAGTTGTCCCAAATTAATATAGTTAGAGAGCCTATTTAGCACGTAAGAAATAATTACAGTTGTGTGGCATACCGTGTAAAATGATAAACGTAGATCTTGCTGGTGGATAGTGAGCAGAATATTAGCAACTGGATGAATTGTCACTTTGAATTTGAGTGATATTCGACTGTTAATGAAGAATTCTGAATCACTGCAATACAGTCAGGCAAAATTGTTTAATGTCTAGTATTTGCATGTATTTTTAATACAGCTAATAACATCTGAAGTTGAGTTTTGCTCACAATTATATCTATGCAACCAAGACCTGAATGAGAATCTTAAAACTCAGTCTGTCTAGTTAATCAAAAAGAAAATTGAGAGGAGATGAGATTTATGGTGTGTGAGTGCCTTAATAGGGAGAAAAGCTTCTGAAAGAGCTATTTGATACAGAGAAGAAAGTCCTAAGAACAGCTTGTTTGAAACCTGTAATCAAATGCACAGAAAATAGTAATTAAATTACGGTATTTAACTGTGAGGATGATTAACCAAAAGCAACCTAAGGAACTGTCAGATTCTCCATCTTTTGATGCTTTCTAATCATGTTTGAACACTTTTCTGTGTGGTTATCGCAAAATTAATTTCACTGGTCTCACTACCAAAGGACCTGGTGAAAAGGGATCGGTGGTGGTGTAGAAGGGAATCAGACTCGAGTGATATGTGGGTACAGCATAAGGGAGGGAGAACCTTGTTAATTGGGATGGCTGATGGGGACAGCTAGTACTCCTGGGTACGGGGCAGGATTAATGTATATTTTATCCCACTACACTTGCTTAGGATGTGGAGCAAAATTCTGATTAAAAAGTGAAATATTTGGAGGTAGAATACTGGGAAAGGAAAATGAGGCAAATGTGTTTGAAATACATTAATCCATCTTTAATACTATGATATACCTAGACAGTTACGGGAAATAAAGCAAGTAACTAACAAGAGCCACACTTCTTTCTCTTTTCTTCCCTTTTTTGTGTGCCTAGTTGTGCTTTATGCTGCAGACACTGTGCTGATCGAGAGGAACAGCGGGAAAAGGCTTGATCCCCTCACAGGAGGTGCAGTATGTGTTTGTTCCTGATCTCCGCTAGAAACTGAGGCGTTGCTTTCACTCAGAAATGTTATACCAGTGGGATTAAAATTTAATTGGTATTCCTTTGAGAACTACTAGGAATTTATAACTATAAATTTAAACTATTTGGGAAAAGTATTTGGTGATTTGTGGCATTATTTTCTGTGCCAATAAAATACGGGGCAATGTAAAGGTCAGTATTGAGCCTGCAAACAGGCAGTACAGAATATTTGAAGTTTAGATCTGTCCATACGAGCCTACACTGGGCTGTGCATCTTTGCTAAATCCTGTGTTTTTCCTCTGTGGTGCAGGTATGCTTTTAGGGATCTTCCATTAAATCGCTGTCGAATAGACTTAGCTCTGTATTGTCTGTTGAGTATCATTATCAATCATCTGTCATGAAATAAAATCCTGGCATTGCTCAATAAAAAAATCACGTTGGATGTTTTAGGAGTGGAATCAGGAGGGATGTTCTTAACTGAAAAAATGTCTTTTGTTTGCTGTAAAAGAGATTTTGGTATCAAAGGTTCAGTCTAAGAATTTGGAGAGCTATCCCCAGTTCCCTGTCCCTTCTCATCATGTCGTCTTGGCTATACGGGTGGGCAGTTTCCCTGGCCGCTGCCTACCTGTGCATCTGCAGAGTAACGGTCAGCTGTCAGTAGAAGTAGCGAGGGAAATGCACAGGCTTTTGCTTGTGCCACAATATACAGCTTAAACAAAGGCCTTGATTTTGTTTAGGAAACTTTTTGGAGCTGAGCAAGACCTGTTAAATCATCCTCTAATCAGTGTCTACCTTCTAGAGGTGTACCATACGACCTTTGACTGGCCAAGTGATCCACTGGTACAGCAACGGTTGGTGAAACCAGAAGATCTGTCTGAAGAGGAGATATCAAAGAAACTGCTGGAATATCATAGAAATTTCCCTGGGGTTTTCCAGATCTACCAGAAAATTTTGAAATCAATCAATGCAGACCAGCCTTCCATGGATGTCCTCTCGCAGGGTAAATACGTCCCTTTATGACAACTCTGATAGCTGATGAACTCTAAGTTGTGAGGTAGTTCCTAGCCAGTAGAGACAGTTTGAAGAATTAGGATTAGTCAACACGGATGGCTCCTTGCTTCAGTCGTGTTCTATTCAGTACAGCCTTTGGGCTGTTGCTCTTAATTATTCCCAGGACAGAAGTGCAGGTAACTGGAAAGTCTTAGTTCCAGAGTCTTGCCAAGGACCAACTGACTTGATAGAGCAAATGTCACGGCTGTTTCTGCAAGCGCCTCTTCTAAGAGGCTGCGCTGTGACTCAATTGTTAATCTCCCAAAGGGCTCATGCCTTCCACAGGTCTGATAACCAGGAGCAGGAGTAGGTGAAAGCTGGTAACTTTTCATTATTTAAAAGCTGTTTGTGCTGGTAGCTTTTCTGTTCAACAATTCATGTTTGCCTTTGCTTGACTGTAATGCAATCTGACTTGTAATGTTGATTCTTCAAAAAGAGAATAAGGAAACTGCCAGAAAGACCAACTGATGATGGACTTTGTAGCTGTCAGTCTGTAGATGATCTGTTATATCCCAGTAATTTTGCATCTCAAAAAGGTCTTTTTTTAATAACAAGTGCTGCACTTTTAAGATAAACAAGTAGGAAGTTTATATTCTGAATTTACACATTAATTACCTCTAAATTACTTAATTAAATTTAAAAGTTCATATCATCATTCATAAAGAATTCATGCCTTGAATTGTAAATAAAAATGTGAGTGCCTGAATATTAATTATTATTAATTAATAATGTAGTGAGATAAATTGAAAACTGGAATGAAAAAATCCTCTCTAGATCTTTTTTCTGTAGTGCATCAAGCAGCCAGATTTTTTTTTTAAGAATAATTAGATGTGGAGACTGTCTAGGGGATCATTACTCCTAATTAACTTGGTTATTTACTGCAAATTAAGCATCATTTGTAAGCAGGGTGCTTTGCCTGTAATGTTTGTGCTTTTCAAGACACTGGGTTATGGAAAATGTTCAGAATAACTAGAGCACTCCTCGGGTAGCTCGTACTTGTTTTTTAGGAGCGCACACTCTGTTTTCTGTAATGATTTTCCAGGGGTTTTGTTAACTGGTTTTATTGCTTTAGATAGAATTTAAAAAGGAAAAGGAGAGCTCTCAGCAATATTATTACTATTGTGGATGATTTCGTGCAGTTATAAAATGTTGTGAACTCTAAAAACTGTAACGCAGTCACTGCTAATGGGTGCTAGGACGTGGGACACCAGTTTCAGCGGTACGGTTGGTATCCCTGAACAGCTTGTGGCACTGGAGACGGAGATGGGTACGATCCCGTGGAGATGCAGCGTGGGTTAGTTTCTCAGTACTTTAGGTCCACTATCCAGAAACAGCAGGGCTGGAGTTTGCTGGAGAAGCTTCTTTACCACAAAAAGATTTTATAATGATACCAGTGTCTAGCAGAGGGGCCTCAGAAGAGCTGTTAGTTAGGGTAGAGCAAGGTCGCAACAGTGGTAGTTAAAATACTGATCCACGTGGTGTTCTCCCACAGTCCTTCTGTGGTTTTTTAGTGTGGCCTTATGATTCATATGAACATTAATGTCTAAGCCTGTCCTATTTGTTAGACTGAAATACCATTTTATTACAAGGACTCTTGAGTCTAGAGAGTCTTTTATTTGAACTGGAGATGGTTGGGCAAATACTTCATTATGTCCATTGCAATTAGAAAGGAAATCCAAGCCTGTAGGTGTGCCCCTGCTGCTCTGATCGGGGTAGCCGTGGCAGGCAGGGTATGTGGCGTGACGCTTAGCCTTGCCCTTTGACTCTGCCGTCCCTGGAAAGCTTGTGTAGCTTGTGCTGAAGCTTGAGCTGCCCTCTTCACTGGTCTGGTTAGCCAGAAAGGGGGAGTAAGAGCGTTTGGATTCATCCTCGCTGCCAAGCCATGTTGTGTTTTTGCTTCTTGGTGATCTGTTGGATTCTCTTTTGAAATTGTAACAAAGTTCAGACCTCTATAACACAGCTATGTTGATGCCCTGTGGTCTTTCCAAACCTCTTACAATCTGTGAATTGACTGAATGTAGTATTTCCTACATGATACAAAATGTAGAATGATGTCCAGCAGACGGAAGTGGACAGAGAAACTCAAATATCCTTTGTATGTTATGCGAAAGTGATGGACAAAAGAATAAAATCATACTCGGTTATGTGTTGTCATGACATTCTGTGCTGCAAGTCTTTAATTGTAATTAGGGATCTGTTAATCTCACACACAGAGCTGGGGAAATGTCGTATTAATTTAACATCCTGAGTTTTTGAACTTAAATATTCATTCAGAAACTGCAGAAAGTTTTACGGGTAATTATATCCCTCTCTAATTTGCATGGTAAAATTCTACCTATCAAGCAAAAATTACTTCTGCTAAAAACAACATGGTAAAAGAGCAATTATTAATTGAATCTGCTCTTTAAAATGCTTTGACATCTTCTGATGAAAGAAGGTGTAGGAGCGTAGTGATAGGAAGATTTCTGAAGTGCCTCTCGGTGTAAGTTGCTGACATGACAGTTTTATCAGTCCTGATTTTGTGTGGAGTATCCAGACATTTCAGTGATAAAATAAATATTGATTAACATGACAACGCTCTTTAAAAAAGAGAGACGTTAATCAATGTGATTTGGGTTTTGGTTGGTTGGTTTGGTTTAAGAAATAAGGTATAAACTGTGTTTCTTGCCTTTCTCTCATGTTCTAGTTCTTACCTATGTCCAAACACGGCACCGATCAGCCGCCCCCTTTACACCACGGATTCTCTTTTGTGGACCCCCAGGCAGTGGGAAGAGCCTGCAGGCAGCACTAATAGCTCAGAAATACGGTGTTGTCAACAGTAAGTCCTCAGTAAATATGCACTTTGCTCAATTCCCCCTTTCTCTCTTTTTGATCATTTATCTTTTGCTGTCTCTCTTTCTCGCTTGCTCATAAAATTTCTCTGTTTGTCCATTGCTGTGGATGTCAAATTTTTTGAGGGATGTGAAAGGTAGTTCAGTGAAGAAATAGAAACCGATAGAGCATATATTCTGTGACAAACCAGCTCCAGCTTATTTTAGTCATCATTTTTTATACCCTTCACATCAGTATTTTTCCATGCGTTAGATGCCTGTAGTGCTCTGAATTCTTCTGCGGATCGGTGGATCATGAGTAATGTCTCTGCAGTTTCAGCTCTCTGACCAAAATAGGGGCTCTTTTAAAACGGAATTTACTCTGAATTTTAATGAAGACTCAGGTTCTGTACATCTGAAGTAATGTATTAGAAAAGGAAGCAATCGTGTACAAGTGCCTTCTCTTTCTTTTGTAAAGGGAGGCCCAGAACATTCTGTGTGAGGCATGGTCATGGCCAGCATGCTAGTGTTAAGAAGTGCTGGAAAATGACTCTGTTGCTCGGTGACAGGATCAATGCAATAATATCTTCTAAGAATGGAGTAGCCATAAATTATTTTAAACAGCTGCCTGATATCTGTACAGTTTGCTGATGAGTCGTATTGTCTTTAAGTACAGTGCACATTTGTTTCATGAGAATTCTTTCAATGTACGCCAAATGAAAAAAGCAGAGTTAAGTAGGTGGTGATTTTTTTTTTTTAATCTTCGGGAGTTTCTCGAATGTGTTAAAGAAAAATTAACTTGTTCTTATGCTTCTGGTTATTTTTCTGAACTTTATTTCTAAAACCACAAGTCTGATAGTGTTTTCATCTGGGTCAAAATTTGCATTTTTTTTGAAGGAACTACTACATAAGAGAATTGCAGCTGATTTTACTAAATACCATCACCACTGCCTTACCCATAGGTTGAGTTTTATTTTAAGTATACTCTAAACCAAATATTTGTAAAGTATTTAAAACAAAGTTGGAAAACCATCAGTTTTCTGAGGAGTATTCAGCATGTTCTTCATTTCCAATGAGGCCATTGGGATTTAAGCTCAGGCTTAAAAATTTAATCCTATGTTTTAATGGTCCCATGAACGGACTTGAATTTAGGTTATATGTATTAGTTGCCCTAAGCTGGGGTCTATGCACTGAGTTTCTGTTAATTTTTTACATCATCAGTGGTGAATGTGAACTTGCTTCTCCAGGACAAGTAGTGACTGTTAACATTTGTGTTCATCCCTTGTCACTTAAACGTTAAATTTCATCAGCTTTGTCCAGGAAACACTCCTGTGGAGAATTTTACTCGTTTGCCAAGCAGTGTGGTTAACGCTGACAGAGCAGAGGAAAGGGCTTGCTGCTTTTTCTGCTGGAGTCTCTGCGGCTGTAGATGAGGGTGCATTGGTTTCAGAAAAGGTGCAATCAACTGACAATTATTAATTGAAAGGTCATGCAGGAATGTACAGAGTGACTGTTAGCTAATATTTACCAAAACCGAGTTGGAACGAGGACTTGTGATGTTGTGGAACCTCTCTGCAAAGCAAGGGTCAGGACTGTTGTATCTAGCTGGCGCGGGGCAGACGGACTCGGTAACTTGGTCGGGCAGTGCCATCCGAGCCTCTAGCAGCAGCTTTTCACATACAGCCGTCCTGACTGGAACTCGACATGTGCATCCCCTGGTGTTCTGCCTGTTTGAAGGCTGTGATAATAGTGCATTAGCGTGGCTCTTTAAATGTAATTCTTACATGATCATTAAATGATCCAGGGAGTTGCTCCCTTGAACTGCGCGTTACCCCGCGCCTCCAGCAGTGTGCTTCCGATGCTGTTCGGCGGGGGTAGCTTTATTCAGTAATTACAAGTTTATGAGAAGTGAAACCCACTACCAATCCCTTGAGTTATTATTCCAGAAAGATATTTGATTAATACCTTTCTCACTCTGTTTTTAATATTTTCTTTGCCAAATGTATTCTTTTTTATTCAGTATTCTCCCCAGCTCAGTTTTGGCTTTTTTGCTCTGCTTGGCCAAAAAAAAAAAAAAAATCCAGAAAACAAACCCCAAACCCTACAATTTTTATTTTATTCAGTGACCTTATTACAGTATGCGGCTTCTGGGGTTTTTTGTTTCTTTTATTTGTTGCTTCCTTTTTAAAATTTAACCTTGTGTCTTTTTTGTTCTTCCTTCCTGTCAGTTTGCTGTGGGCAACTGCTAAAGGAAACTATTGCAGACAAGACAAAACTTGGAGAACTCATTAAGCCTTATGTTGACAATGGATACCCAGGTAGGGCACGTTGTTGTCTCATTATGCTGTAGTTTAAAATTCGTGGCAAAAAAAGAGCTTGTGAGTGAATTTTTCTTGGTCAGATTCTAATCTGAGTTACATCAGAGTGATCTGGATGTTGATTAATTCCATTAGTTACGTGTGATTTGTAGCACTGCGGAGCAGAAATCAGATTTCTAAGCTCTTCGATATCTTCAAAGCAATAGTTCTCTGTGCCACTGAAGTTCAAATTTCTTGTACATGTTCCATAATTTGGATTCTCTATATCAAAGTGAAAATTCTGGTATAGGTGCATAATTTTAAAATGTTTAAACTGTTGTTTAAAGCGCAGCATTGTATTTCATTTTCATTTCAAGTGGGCTATAAAAATAAAGACTATAAACATAAACATTAAAAGCTCTGCTTTTATACATGGATTTTGACTTTCAGAGTGCTACTGTAGATTACTTTCATACAAATATTTTAAACTCAGAAATAAAGTTTCCTTGCACTTTATTTCTATCAGCATTTTTTATTCTAGGAGGGGACTACCAGAAAGAATATCTAAGCATACCTTGGTTTTGGAAGGCTCTGCAGTGATTTCAGATAAATCATAAATACTATAAGCTCCTTAGGGCAGCAGCTTAAACGTACTTGTTTGTAAGTTGTCTTGCTCAAGGATAACTCTCTGTGTGGAGGGTATTAAAAGTCAGAGAAGATCTGTGATTCTAAAGGATAAGTTATATTTCAGTAGGGTGGAGGAGTGTTTGTTTTGCCAAGTGATAGTGGCCGGGAAGAGGAACTTTCGGTCCAGTTCCAGGTAACAGGCCGGGAGGTTACCCACGATACAAATACGAGGAGTCAATCTTGCTGAAGATTGGGAAATCTCAGATAAGCTTCAGTATTAATGGAATTTTGAGCAAACCCCCCCTGAGCAAAGGGAAATCTTCATTGTCTTTTTTTTTTGGCAAGTAAAGTCATTTGGTGAGGTGGAAAGCTTGTAAGTCCCATTTTTTGCACAATAGCTTAATTCTGAGTCTGAATTACACAGATCTGAAATGTGAGCCTGTAAAATTAACTGCGGTTCCCTTGGTACCGTACCAAGAGATTCAGCACTTCCCGAAGCATTTCAAAAGGCCCTTTGGCAGCCTGCAGCTCTGGGCATTCTGCCCCTGTCAGTCGTGTTATCAAGCCACAATTTAACTCGAAACTTCATCTCCAGTGAGGGGATTGCATTTAGTCATCATACAGTAACTTGGATGGTTCCATGCATTAACCTTCTGAGGCAGCCACCAGATTGCTGGGGCCACGGGAACGGGAAGCATGGATCTCTGCAGCCTGAAAGAGAGGAGCTGGGGCCTCTGTACCAGGCACAGAGATCTAGGAGAGGATCTTCTGCTTTAGAGACACTGCTAATCGGAATGGCCATTTCACTCAAAGGCAGGAGATCTGCGTGTATATTAATTGCAATGTATCCCAGATCTTCGTGCATGGAAATAACTTCATGTGTGTCGTCTGATTGACCTGAACGTGGTTATACCTCGCTTTCTAGATTGCTGCATTTCTCTCTGTGTAAATAACTCGCCCTCTAAATTTCAGTTGTGGCTGAGGTGGAAGTTTGGACGATCTATTTATTTGAAGACAGGTCCCTTCAGAGCTATCTTTACATTAGTAAAGAAATGCTCTTTGTGTATTTTATAAACTTCGTTGTAACCATTGAAGTTCCTTAAAGGAGGTACCAAAAGCATTCGCAGTAGATTAAAATTACAGATTGTCATTTTTAGCCACTCTTAAAATATACACATCTCTGTCCAAGGAGCCGCTTTCATTTCAGGAAGATGAAATTGAAGTTGTAATTCCTCTCTTCCTCCAAACTAGAAATTATTTCAGACTTAGATAATTTTTTTAATATACCATGCAAGGATGAAGCTGTACAATGCTTCTGAATGTTAATGGGAATCATAACTACATTTCTGTGCATTGCGCTAAAAAATTCTCCCTTAGTTTTTCCTGTATGCACATGTATTTTCTTTGGTAGGACATACTACAAATTTAAGGGCTGAATAAAAATAAATATTATATAGCAATACCAGAAATAATAAGTTCTGTCATTTTGCTAATCCTCCCCTCCCAGGGATAACAAAGAATGAATTTACATTAGTAAACACTAACAAGAATTCATTACTGCCGTCACAAGAGGCTTGGAGAAAATGAAATAGCATAGTGTACTGAAGAGGAAAGATGGGCAAGGAATCCTGGCTGCCTTGCTACAGGGTTACAACTAGGTTAATACAGAGGAAACACACACTATTACTGACTACATGCAGTTCCAAGAAAATCACATTTGAAAAGAATTAGTTCAGTCAAGAGCAGATAGTGCTGGGACTGGAAAAGCAACTAGAACTTCAACATTTTTATTGCATTTCTAGTTACGTACCAAGTAAGCCTAGATGTTCCTTTGGGCGAGAAATCATGCAAGTGGTATTATCACAGAATACCCTGGAACCAAAGACAGGCTGTGAGGAATGTTGCGCTCAAATCACTGCAAGTCAAAGTGAAACCAGTGCCATAAAATCTTGGGGGCATGCCTCATATATTCTTAAAATGCTTGCCCTGGGGGCTGACCTCAGTGTGGATTCCCTTCTTGTGGACACAACCGGTTGCATGCAATTAAATATTTAAGGTTTGCCGACAGGGTATGTTGTGGTGTCATAAAAAAGCTCAAAACCCAGCTTATTCCAAGCCAACTCATTATTGAGTTACTGAGGCGGTCCACTGTCTAGTCTGTTCTAGTTCTGGCTGACTAACTCGGATCTCTTCTTGGTTTAAGGATTCACAAACATCCTTTGTATTGTTTTTTTCCTGTACTGCTGCTTCATGTATACAACATGTATTTCAAGAACAGCCCAGACAATTCTATTATTCACCCCAGAAGGCAATTCAGTGCATTCCCATTTTCTGTATTGTCTAGTGGTTGCTGTCTCATAATGACCTCACCTCCTGCTTTATCAGAATTCTCAGTGTTGCGTATGGTGATTTATTTTGCTTAATGAAGGTAGCACAGATATTTTTGAGCCCATTAATTTTTTAATTCCCAGGTCATTTTGTCTACAGTTGACACACACTAGATATTGAAAAATGCATTTTCAGTGAGAAGTTCAGCAACCTGACTGCTTTCTGTCTGTCATAAACAGAGTTCTTCTTTGGACAACCAGTCTGAAACTCACAGACTTTTCCTTTAGGATATTGTGGTTTCCACGGAATACTGGGTAATTATTGCTAACTATACTCTGGACAAAAAAATTACCAGCATTGGAGTGTGAGACTGGTCTTCTGGTCACTAACTCTGGTTAGTTTAAGTCTTGATCAATAATGCTAACTTTAGCACAGATTGTTTGCTTGGGCAGCCTGGGAGGGCTTCCAGTTGGAGTAAGAGGTGAGCGTAGTGGCCAGAGCCCTTCCACGGGCAGCAAGATGAGGCATGTGAATTAATTTAGCGGTTTGATTCCTTCTGAAATGTTATGAAGAGACTGTTCCATAGCCTGGTCCTCCCCTTCCAGTAATTCAGGCTGTATGTCAAACGGTGCACAGGTAGAAAGCCCATCACAGAGCCCACAGGCCTGGTGAGACCTTCACGCAGAGTTCGTGTCCCCAGGTTGCTGTCATTGTGAGGAGGGCTGGTCTGCCTGCCTGAACACATGGGCACGGCTGAATTTAATGTTCCATCTGCAGGATCTGTGTTCACCATCTTAGAGAAGTCTGTCAGGATTTGATACCCTGGGAGGAAGAAAACATGCAGAAAGTGTATCTGCTTTTTGCCCCCCTAAATGTCCCTGGTGTTTGCCCCCTGAGACATTTGCATTTTATTAACGAAAACAGAAGCCTTTGGGCATTGGGGGCATCTCAGGCAGGAGAGGTCATCAGTGGAGAAGAGCTGTGCATGCCAATCCGTCCATTCAATTTTCTGTGTTTTCACGGTGAAATAGCATGGAGCGATGGCTGCTAATTAATACGTCTGTTCGCAAGGCTGCAATAAATAGAACCAAGAAAAGTGAGATGACAAGAGAACAGCATGAAGAGCAGGGGGGAAAAACCTAGGAAGATTCTCCTTTTCAGCTGGGAGAACTGCTATTAGTTAGGGTAATTGTTTTTTCCACCAAAATGAAGATTCAGGAGGTGAAGAGAGTTGATTCATGGAAGACAAATAACACGGCAGCATTTGCAGCCTGTTAGAGTAGCACACATGCAGTCTGTGTTGTTTTTTTCCCTTCCTTTTTCTGTTTTTTTTGAGTAGCAATATCTGAAGCTGTCCCCAATGGCAGTCTGCATGTGGGGGGTAAAATCTGGAATTCCCTAATTTCTCCTACTTTCTAATAAAAACTATTACCGTACAAATGTAGCTCCCCCCTATTTTAAATTGGAATGGTTTTAAAGGGGCGCTTTTTGGTGTCCCCTGGTGATTGTGATCACAGTCTCACAGAAAGCACTTGGGTTTGTTGGGTTTTTTTTACATCAAATTAATATTCTCATCACTAAGTGTGAAGTACAGATTTGACAATAGAGCTCCTTCCTCTTTGTTAAAAACTGGCAAAGAGTTTCCGAGTTGAAAGGCTGAGTAAATCTCGGTATCTGAGGAGGTAAGCTTAGTGTTAGCGCTTGTTTTTAACGGCGCTGCGCTGGCGAGCCGCGAGCTGTCTGAACCGCGGAGAGACCCTTTGGGAGCTCCGTGGGTTTTCAGCAAGCCTTTGCACGCCGTGTGTTTGTACTAGCTGAAGACAGCGCATGGCTCTCTAAATAATTTACAAGTTGATTAATAGACTCACATGGGTATAATTAGAAGAGGGAGAGACAGCAGCTACAGTAACGGGTACAGTGCTTGGGGGAACTAGAGACTTTATTTTTTTAAAGAAACTTTCTAGGGTGCTGGGCGTTTGAAGATAAGTTGGGAAGAGCTCAGTGCCTCTTCTCTTTTGAAGTGGAAATAGGACAGTTTGAATCCGTCGAGTTTAATTTTTCACAAGCTTTAGGGGCCCTGCAGTGCAACTCCCTTATTATTATTGAAAAAAACTCTCCATTTTCTTTCATTTTTCACACACATACACACACGCGCGCACACACAGAGCCCAAACAGTAGCTAATAAACAAATTTCTTCTCCACTTTAAGACTATTTTATCACGATGCTGTATGTTCACCTACAGATACACCTCAATCACACATATACTGGGTAAAGTTACGGGATATTTATGAACACACAGTCCTTTAATGTATGCGTTTTTAAGAAACCTTCACCTCTGTCTGACAATGCTTTTGAAGTAGCTCCGTTTTTCAAGTCAAACTTTTGACTTTTCCTCTGGGACTACTACAAAGGTTTTTTTATGGAAAATAGGTAGCAGTCTTTTTTCCTGCTAGAAGAAAATTGGTGGTCAAGAGAACAAAATAAAATTTAAATATGTTTTATTTTCTGGTTTAGGTTCCATATTTTAATAAAAGATGCAAGCCGTAGAATAGAAAGTTTTACATGAAGGCGCAGAGGCAGTAAGTTGTCATCTTCTTTCTTGAATTTCACTTTTTGCAAGTGTTGAATCACTACAGTATGATACATTAGAGTCCCTTTTTCCTCGATTGGAAAATCTAGAATCTATTTTTCTTTTATTCTACACACATGCAACAATCAGAATTGTTATATCTGGCCAGCAGATATTGAGGGCTGGAGTGACACTGGGGAGATTCGGTCTACAAAGATGGTTTTAAAGGTCACCCCATTTAAGAGTAAAAAAACCACCCAAACAAAACAAAAAAAACCCCACCCCAAACAGCCAACCCAGGAAGCCAGAGCAGACAAAATAAATGTGGTTTTATTGAAGACTCTAGTGCAGATGTTTTCTGGAGTGTCTGGGATGGTCAGTCAGTTAGTGGGTATGGTCCTGCCTATAGGAGTTTTGCCAGTCTCCTGGTTTTGCAGCTATATTCACCATTATTGCTGGTACTGGAGTGTTGACAGTCCAGTCTCAGGCAGGGCAGTCGTGCTGGAGCCTGCGGGTTGGCATGAGGGAGTGGGTACAGCAGGTTGTGAGTTAAAACCTGTCAGATGCCCACAGCTTCCAGTTTTGGTCAGCGGGAATCACTGTGCACCACCAAAGTGCCACGAACGTCATGGATTTGAGGGAAGTGGTGGCCCTTGAGGTGCCTCGTGCTTATCAGGGACCTTTAAACTGCAAAGCACGACAGGAAGATGAAGTATTAACCTTTCTTATTTAGATGGGGTTTTACTGCTGGTATTCATTGTTAACAAACTTGGAAAAGTGGTGGTTCCTGGTGCTCCTCTTGCAGCACCAGCTCCTCAGCAAAGGGCTGCTGCCTTCAGCTCTGTTTATGTTTCTGCTTGGAGCTTGGGATAGGGAAATGACGTGAGTTTTTGTAAGGAAATTGGAAGGAAAAGGATGTTGTATGTTGGCAGCATGCCCTTTTATGGTTTTTGGAGTTTAACATCAGATTTGGGCTTTGGCTCTGTTTCACAGGTGTCATACACACAAATCAGGCTCCTGTATGAAACGGACCTTTTTATTGACAAGGAAAACATTTAATAGCTCTTGTATGGTCACTTTACGTTTTTAACGTGGCTGGTAGGTGTCAGGAGGAGCAGCGAGAGGAGGCACAGGGCTGGGCAGCTGATCCTGCTGTCCTGGTGGGATCTAGTGTGCGTGCTGGCACCGGGGATCACCAGTGAGGGACAGCAAACCCCTTCATGTCCTCTCCTCTCCTCGCATGGTGAAGCAGTAGTCGGTATAGAAAGGCAAGATGATTTTCACCATGTTGATCAGACCAAATTTATTGGGTTTTGTATATTATCACTGTCAAAAAGGGTTTTGTAGGCCAAATTCTGGTCTGCCACAAGTTCTTCAGGAGAGCTGGACTGGTTGGGAAATAAGGAGGAAATAGAGAACTTGGTCAGTAATGGAAATAATGCATTAGGTGGGTTTGAGCTGTGGTTGCTATCTGGTGTCCAGCTGTGTTCTCCTTGCGAAAGATGAAGGAGTTAATAGTGGTAGTGCAAATACACAGTTTGTTACTAGCTTGAGAACCCTTCAGGTTAGAAACATCCCTGTGAGGAAATCAGAGGAGCTTTTGTCTTGCCGTGGGTAAACTGAGGCAGAAAACCCCCACCTCGAGGCACGTCACAGCCAGAGAGTGAGCCCAGGAGAGTCGACCTTGATGTCGGTCCCGCGAGTCGCTGCTGGCTGGTGCCGTTGAGCACTGACCGCCTGGCAGGGGAACAAAACCCCTCGTGTCTGTGCGCTGGATCCGCAGCCTGGGCTGAACTTCCAGTGCTACGCGGAGCGG
The DNA here is from genome assembly GCF_000710305.1 of Buceros rhinoceros silvestris. Lineage (NCBI taxonomy): Eukaryota > Metazoa > Chordata > Aves > Bucerotiformes > Bucerotidae > Buceros > Buceros rhinoceros. Next base: position 373 of record NW_010400566.1, on the reverse strand, counting down.
CTGCTCCAGAGGCAGCAGCGTGAGGGGCTGGATTTGATCGGTCACCGAGGGCGATCTGATGTCGGGGCCTGACGCGCTCCTTCACGAGCATCACTGAGAGTTTTGCTTTATCGTGTATCGTTTGGTGGGTGATTGGGGGTCTTACCTGCTTCAAAAATAGCATCACTTCCTCTGTTAGACAGCTAATTCCTATTGTACATCACTAAATGCCTTAAAAAAAGAAGTTCTAATATATTTGAGGAGAAAAAGTATTTCAAATGTGAAAATGAACTATTTTATCATATTCTTTATTTTAGTGTATTAAAACCGTAAGCGCCGTTCCTGCAAGACGCCTTTCTCGGCACTGCCGAGAGCGGGGAGGGAGCGAGCGGAG
>NW_010400565.1:41337-43042 GCF_000710305.1 Buceros rhinoceros silvestris | reverse complement strand
TTATTTATTTTAAATTATTTTTAAATAAAAAGTAAAAGTTAAAATGAAAAACGGATAGTTTTGCTCTTAAAAAAAATGCAATGATCTAGTTTATCTAGAGTATGTCAGTTTGATTATGGCCTATTAATTTCCCCTATACCTCTAAAGGGTAGTGACTCTTCCTTTTTCTATAGACACAAGTTTCGGCAGGACTTTGGGTTCTTTGACCACGAGTTGATTTATAATATGCCAAATTTGCTGGCGTCTGACATTGTACACCTGTCTCGGAAGGGGAAGAGGATCCTTGCACAGGAGTTGTCAGGGTTCATTGAAAGGGTTTTAAACTAGATTTGAGGGGGGAAAGGGCTACAGTCTGGCTTGCTGCTGGGACTAAACCTAAGAGCTGCACATCAGTGTTAGTCAGTGTGCCAGAGTGCTCCTTGGGTATGCTGCACCAGTGGAGACTGAGGGGAGTGTGTCTGATGACAGGATAGTCACAATGGTCACTGGTGTGCCAGGAGTCAAGGTGGCACCTGGGAAAGGTCAGGTGGGAGTTAGGCCTTCTCCCTCCAAAGAAAAGGTGATGGGATCACTCACCCAGTTGAAGTGCTTCTACACCAATGCTTGCAGAATGAACAACAAACAGGAAGAGCTGGAAGCCATTGTGCAAAAGGAAAACTATGATATAGTTGCCATCACAGAGACATGGTGGGATGATATGCACAACTGGAGCGCTGCACTGGATGGCTACAAGCTCTTTAGGAGGGATAGGCCAGGCAGGAGAGGAGGGGGAGTGGCTCTGTTTGTTAGGGAGAGTTTTGGTTGTCTAGAGATCAAGTATGATGGTGAAAGAGTAGAATGTTTATGGATTAAAATCAAGGGGAAGGGCAACAAGAGAGACATCAGAGTGAGAGTCTGCTATAGGCCACCCAAGCTGGAAGAAGACGTAGATGAAATATTCTACAAACATCTGGGGGAAGTGTCACAGTCACTGCCACTTGTTCTTGTGGGTGACTTCAATCTACCAGGTATCTGCTGGAAATTCAATACAGTAGTGCAGAAAAGGTCTAGGAGGTTCCTAGAGTGTGCGACAAGAGAGACATCAGAGTGAGAGTCTGCTATAGGCCACCCAAGCTGGAAGAAGACGTAGATGAAATATTCTACAAACATCTGGGGGAAGTGTCACAGTCACTGCCACTTGTTCTTGTGGGTGACTTCAATCTACCAGGTATCTGCTGGAAATTCAATACAGTAGTGCAGAAAAGGTCTAGGAGGTTCCTAGAGTGTGCGGAAGACAGCTTCCTCATGCAGCTGGTGAGGGAACCAACCAGGGAAGACTCCTGCTGGATCTGTTGTTCACAAACAGAGAGGACTTGTGGATGATGTGAAGGTTGGAGGCCATCTTGGATGTAGTGATCATGAGATAATAGAGTTTCAGTTCTAGAAGCAGTAAGGAGGGGGGTCAGTAGAACTGCCGCCTTGGACTTCCGGAGGGCAAACTTTAACTTTTTTGGGAGACTGGTTGACAGGGTTACTTGGGAGACAGTCCTGAAGGGCAAAGGGGTCCATGAAGACTGGACGATTCTCAAGAGGGAAGTCTTCAAAGCCCAGAAGCAGGCTGTACCAGTGAGCCATGAGCCGGAGGGGCAGAAGACCAGCGTGGCTGAACACAGAGCTCTGGCTAGAACTCAAGAAGAAAAAGAAAGCATATGGCCTGGGGAAGAAG
>NW_010400565.1:40375-41293 GCF_000710305.1 Buceros rhinoceros silvestris | reverse complement strand
CGGGACCAGACTGTCCCAGTGAGCTGCAAGACAAGCCAGAGGGGCTGAACAGAGAGCTCTGGGTAGAACTCAAGAAGGAAAAGAAAATCTATGACCTATGGAAGAAGGGGCAAATCACTCAAAAACTACAAGGATTTTGTGAGACTATGCAGGGAGGTGATCAGAAAGGTGAAAGCCCAGCTAGAACTTAATCTGGCCACTGCCATAAAGGATAATAAAAAAAGTTTCTATAAATACTTTAATAGCAAAAGGAGGGTTAAGGAGAATCTCCATCCTTTGCTGGATGCAATGGGAAGTATAGTGACCAAAGATGAGAAAAAGGCTGAGGTGCTGAATACCTCCTTTGCCTCAGTCTCTAATGGTCAGGTCAACTCATTGGGTGCTTAGCCTCTAGAACCAGGTGGCAGAGATGAGAAGCAGTATCAAGGTTCCATAATCCAAGAGGAAATGGTAAGTGAACTGCTACACAGCTTAAATATGCAGAGGTCTATGGGACCAGATGAGATCCACCCAAGAGTTCTGAGGAAGCTGGCGGGAGTGATCACCAAGCCATCATCTACCAAGAGTCCTTGCTGACAGGGAAGTACCATTCAATTGTAGGTTTGCAAATGTGATGCCGATCTACATGAAAGGCCTGAAGGAGGACCCAGGGAACTACAGGCCTGTCAAACTGACCTCAGTGCTGGAGAAAGTAATGGAGCAGGTCATCCTGAGTGTCATCATACAGCATGCACAGGATAGTCAAGGGACCAGGCCCAGTCAACATGGATTTATGAAAGGTAGGTCCTGTTTGACCACGCTGATCTCCTTCTGTGACAAGGTGACCCGTTTAGTGGACAAGGGAAGAGCTGTGGGTATTGTTTACCTGGACTTTAGAAAGGCTATCGTTCTCCTGGAGAAACTGGCTGCCTATGGCTT
>NW_010400565.1:28106-39842 GCF_000710305.1 Buceros rhinoceros silvestris | reverse complement strand
AGTGTGGCCAGCAGGAGCAGTGATTACCCCCCTGTTCTTAGCACTGGTGAGGCCCCACCTTGAGTTTTGGGCCCCTCACTTCGAGAAGGACATTGAGGTGCTGGAGTACGTTCACAGAAGGGTAATGATGGTGGTGAAAGTTTTAGAGAACAACTCTTATGAGGAGCAGCTGAGGGAATTGGGGTTGTTTAGTCTGCAGAAGAGTAGGCTGAGGGGAGACCTTACTGCTCTCTACAACTACCTGAAAGGAGGTTGTAGTGAGGTGGGGGTCAGTCTTTTCCTCCATGTTACAAATGACAGGACGAGAGGAAAGGGTCTTAAGTTGCATCAGGGGAAATTTAGGTTGGAGTTCAGGATAAATGTCTTTACACAGAGGGTCATTAAGCACTGGAACAGGTTGCCCAGGTAGGTGCTGGCGTCCCCTTTCCTGGGAGTGTTTAAAAGCTGTATGGATGTGGTATTGAGGGTCGTGGTTTAGGGACCTTGGCAGTGCAAGGTGAATGGTTGGACTCAATGATCTTAAAGGTCTCTTCCAGCCAGATGATTCTGTTATTCTGTGATTCTGTGATTCTATAAACTTGAAAATTCAATACTTCATGCTGTTGCATGTGCTTGAAAGGGCTCTTAAGGGTTTCTTAACGGTCTTTTCACAAAATGTTGTCACCAAATTACTTCTGAGGACCTGTGTTATGCTCAGAAATAGTGTTGAAGGCCTGAGGGTTACAGTAAGATTCTGCCTCCCCCCCAACTGCAGTGACCTGTCAGAGATTCCACAAATAACTTCTGAGGTTCTTAGGACTTCTGTTTGCTTGCAGAGTTCTCACCTCTAGTTTACAGCTGATAACAGTAACTTCCCAACAAAAGCATTTAACAAAGACAAAAAAACTCAAGTTGAATTTTCCCTGAAGTTGTATATGTAAGAGCTGTTGGCATCTTCATTAATTTGTGTTACTTTCTTCTGTCATTTGAAGTGCAGATGACTTCCTAGTAATGTCTGAGAGTTTTCTCTAATAAATCCATCCAGAGAAACAGCGTGCTCACCAGTGTCTTTGATCTCCCCTATTTACTTTCAAGGAAGTTTATATTCACATTTAGTGAACTTTTGCTTTGAAGATCTAAGTTTTCTATAATTTAGGAGGACTGATTTCTGACCTACAGTGAAAGGAGCAATGTGAAGTAGTTTGTGCACTCTTTTGGATATAATGCCTGCTACACAATTGTAAAGCATTAGGTCAATGACCCAGATGATTCCTGTGAAACCTTGGTGACCCTGAAACTGGGAAGCAGAGTAAGATGTCTTGACTAGGCTGACACAGCTTGTCTGTAGGCAATAACCGTTGAATTCGGTTTTCCTAAGACAGGTTTTGCTATTGTAAGATTAACTACCTAATGAAAATATTCACTTTTTTAGAGTTAAATATATTTTCCTTAATGTAAACACATGAGAGTTTTTCAGAGGGTATATAAAAAAGACATCTTCTCCTTTCCCTTAGGGAAATTGATCGATAACCCCTCAATTTTTTAATGTTTAAGACTACAAAATTTTAGATTATATTAATATCTTTCCCATCAAGTATTTGACTGTTGGCAATAAATATTCAACTGGATGGTAGTCCACTGTAGAGTTCTAAAACAAAGCTGTGTCGTCCATGTAAAAACACTTCTAAAAAAAAAAATATTCAGCAATCTTTCACTAACAATGATAGCATTTCACTTACAGTTTCCATCAACCATAGCATTATTTTCATTAGTTTTCTGAATTTAATAATGCATTTGTAAAATTATCTCACAATGGTAGTGAGTTCCATTTTTAATCAGTAAGCATTTAACATTTTGACTTTCTAAATACATACATATATATACATACTTTCCCAAGGAATTAGTTCAAAGCTGTTAGGTCATCATGCTGTTCACTGAGAGTCATTTGGGAACACTAAAACTCTGCATAGTTCTCATTAAGTGAAATATCTGCAAAGATAATGCATTATTGTGTAGGCTGCTTAAGAAATTGGTATAAATTAGCACTTAAATATTTGACCTAATATAAATCAACACAATATAAACTATGTGCAAACAGTGTAGATCAGGGTTAATGGGTTTTCCAAGCTTGTCTGAAATTAAATATGAAAGTACTCTGAAAGAATATTTTAGTGAAAACTGTAGCTTGGGTCTGCACTATGAAACCCAGTTCTAGCTGTAGGATCCATCTGGATGTTGACACGCAGGGATAACATCTCTCTGTCCTTCCGAGACCTACTTTTCAAGGACGGTAAATGTATATTGTATGCCAAAAATACAGGCATGACACACTCTAACAGCTCTCCGCATCTGGACAAGAAAGGCAATATGGCTGTGGGTTGCACTGTCACTCACTTACCTGTTCTCTACATAAGCTGGGCAAATTACTGACTGTCAGGACCGGGGGTGTTCCCAAACTCTGACAAACTACTTCAGCTCTATCTGTGTCTCAAAGTAAGAAAGTCAATAAAAGTAATTAAAGTAGGAAAAATAATTAATTGTATCTGTACTAACCACATAGTCTGATTTGCTAAATAAACAAAGTCCCAAGAACTTTATAAACAAAGCCATTCATTTTAAAGATTAAAAAAGAATAGTATAAATGTTATAGTCCTGTAAACGGTTAACTTCATGCTCCTAAAATACGCGGGGGAAGATAAATTTTTAATCTAGTGAACCAAATATTTATGAACCTCATTAACTGTTTTCCCTTCAAAACTCCCTCATTCAGAACCTTGGTAGATATAAACATATACGCGGCCATGTAACAAAAGCAAACTAAGAGTTTTAATATCAAGTATATTTTGCATACTCTAAATTGCTCTTGCACTGCACTGCCTTTTGCAACTCTTTCAGTTTTGAATGGTCTTTTCAAGTTAAGTCTACCTGAAAGGCATTAGTCTTTCCATTAATGATAGCATGATATCACTTTGTATGTAATTCTACCTCACTTTTGACTGGATGCATCCCTCACCTCACTTGAATTTTTCCAATGATTTTGTTCTCTCACATAACATGGCCGGGTGCGATACTGTAACACATCTATGAGAACTCATGTTTATTTGTGTATCTTTCAGTCTTCCTTTAGCTTCCTGGGTTTCCACCACTCAAGTCCTCGTATTCTTTCTGTAAATGTGATCTACGCGCTTTATTGCAAAACATATGGCCTATGTTTTTCTGCTTTAGTTGTTGGGCCTTCTAGAGGACTATATGTCAGTCAACTTGCTGCTGAGATGACTCTGTTTCCTTTGGGAGCTTCTGGGTGCATGAAGGAGTAGACGTAAGTCAGGATGATGCCTGGAGTGGCAGGGTTCTCTACTTCAAGAGGTTTAGACTGGGCAGAGACATATAAACCTGTTTTCCTGGGCTGAAAGAGACAAAGAAGGTTAGCAAAGACAATAGACATTTTAAATTTTGCTAGAATGCTTGAAGGTAGACTCCCCAGTGTGCTTTCCCCATGCTGTGTGCTGATGTAGGATAGTGTGAGGTGTTGGGTGTGCAGGTCTCTGAAGTCAAGAAAAGAGCTGCTGAGCTTCCCATCAAGGGAGTGTGGAATTTGTGCTGCATGCCCTGACTGTGTTTGTATGCATGTATGTGTGCGTGTTAATGTAGAGATACAAGTACCAGTCTTGGCTGTAGGTATACTTTTTGCATTTTTGCATTTTTTGCATTTTCTGCAACTAACATATTTTTGGAAAGGAGAAAGGCAGGAGAGACAGGGCTGCTTGGTACCTTGCCCTGAGAAATTCACAACCCTACAGTGAAGAAATTTTTCCTAATATCCAATCGAAACCTTCCCTGGCTCAACTTGAGGCCTTTTCCTCTCATCCTGTCACTTGTTACTTGGGAAAAGGAGACCAACACCCACCTGGTTACAACCTTCTTTCAGGTAGTTGTGGAAAGTGATGAGGTCTCCCCTCAGCCTCCTTTCCTTTAGACTAAAGAAAATCATTTCCCTCAGCCACCACTAATAACACTCTAGACCCTTGACCAGCTTTGTTGCCTTTCTCTGGGCATGCTTCAGCACTTCGGTGTCCTTCTTGTAGAAGAGGCCCAAAAATGAACACAGGATTCAAGGTGCTCACCAGTGCTGAGTACAGGGGGACAATCCCTTCCCTAGTCCTGCTGGTCACACTATTTCTGAAACAAATATTGTGCAAAGAACCACATCCATCCTCAGTACAAGTAATACAGAACCTCCCTGGTGTTTCCAATCCTGGAGGTGAAAGAAAAGCCCTGACCTGTCCCTGTACAGACCTCAAATCTAAGAAAGGGTGACTGACCTGAAGTACCTGAAAATTCACTGACAGAGTGGCAGTACTGTTCAAAGTGTCTGATATTCCACAGGAATCTAACTAATGAGCAAAGATCAGTTTTCCAGTCTTTCTTGGAACAGTCGCAGTTGTGAGGAGGGGAATATGGTGCACAGATGCATACAAGGAAAGGTCTTGGTTCAAATGTCTCAAAGAGGACATCCTATATAAGAGATCCAATGGCAGATGCTTTTGAGCTAAATTCTTGGGAATCTATCTGGGAACTGTGGAGTGATTAGATGTTTTTAAAGGTGAAGTGAGCTGCCTGTAAATACAGAGATTCAGAAATATTGAGAACCTCTCTACAGATGCTTTTCTCTGAACCCTAATCAAGCCTTACAAGGACCGTATTTCTTAATAAGCTGCTTTACTTTCCTTCTGGACTGATAATGCAAAAATGCTGCATTGGTCATTTTATCCTAAAAATCGGTTGTCAAAGGACCTCATGTCTGTAAGTGACGAAATAGTATTCAAATAGGGCTAAAGATTTTAAGAAACGCTTTCTTTCAAGAGTCTGTGAAAACAAAGATGGCTTTTAAACTCTATTATAAGATATTTTTGGCTCTCTTTCAAGCAGAACTACAACCTGTAAGCTTTCAACACTTATTCTAGAGATTGATAAAATATTAAAAAGGAAGCCATTAGTCTTTTATATGAGTTGTACTTTATTCTTAGTATGTCCTCACATAGATTTCTAACGATCTACCAAAGTCAATAAATAGAAAGAACACTTTCAGTTCCTAGAAGTTCAGTTCAAAAGGCTTTAGGCACTACTGATGAAAAGATTTTTTGTTTGTTTCAACTGTATATAATTACGCCATAAATATACCACCAAGTAAAGCATAAAATTAAATCACTTGTATACCATCACCATTTAAGCACATCAGTAGGTTTCAAATTCTAATACACATGGAACTGCTCCTGTTTCATCAACGGTGCTTCTAATTTTTATTTGCCTGTCTTTTTTATTTGTTTGTTTTTGACAAAATGGTTTTGTTTTGTTTATATAATGATATAAATAAATAAAGCACAAAAGTAGTGTGTAAACAAAGGAAGTTGAGATTTAAGTGCTATTATTCAGTAGATGTCTTTTCAGTGACATTTTTTTGATGGAAATATGTTAGATATTATTGTTTTCATTGATAAGACTGAAAGCTTTTCTTTAAAAGCCAAACTGAAAATATTACAATACGTTTACATCCACAGTTTAGTGAAAAATAATTTTAGCTGTTCATTAACATTAAATTAATCTGTCTTCAGGTACCTAAATATCCTAAGTGCTGAGATGTATCTGAATTATTCTGTACTTTTTTCTTTCATGTCGAATTATTTTTAACAATATTTAATATTATATTGGAATAGTTATCCGTAATATTATTGAATAGGGAAATTATAAAACTCTCTAAGGGTATAATATGCAACTAGTCTATTCTGCCATTAAATACTTAAAATAACCATCATAGTATCTATTTCTTCCATGCTTGATACAAATTTGTCTTTATTTCCTTTAGTGGTAAGCTAGCAGTTAAAGGCAATATTTTTTATACTTTGCTTACCATGGATTTTCAGTTCTTTGAAAGATCCAGTTGGAAACTCTCATGCAACTAAAACATCTCAGCTGCCTAAAGATGTTGCTCTGTTTAATGCATCTCTACTTCATTTTATTATTTTGATGCAAAATGATCACAGAGTTAGGAAAAATGTAAATAGTAAATATCTAGGGCTTAAAGAAAATAACTAAACTTCAATGGTTTTAAACACTACCTTTTACCTGGCAGTGAGGCTGGTTTCTGCCTGAAATTAACCCTGCTTTTCCACTCTACCTATAATACAAGAGAACTTTGGTAACTATACTGCACTTGTGCAATTAAGGTAACAAAGACTGTTACATTGAATGATGTGGATCACTACTACCGACTCATATTTTTGTTTCAGTACTAATCCCAGCTGTAGTGGAGTATTGTTAGTGATCGTAGTGCTAGTGGTACTAAAAAAACCCAAAGTTTCTATCATTCACTACTATTAACTTTGAATTTCTTTCTCCTTTCTCTCTTCCTTCCCTCTGCCACTCTTTTCTGTCTGTAACAGATGTTTGGGAGGCTGAAAAATTGTTTAGATTCCATATTAATCCATCGGATACATGTGGCCTTCCATTATTCTGGTGTTCTTCTGCTCTTTTTACAGCATGTATGAAAAAGTTGTTATAATACTTCCCATCCTCTATTTAATAAATATTAATTGCAACTGTGTGGTATTTGTAGATTTCTACTTTATACGGTTTTATTTTGAAACAGTTTTATATTTGAGGAAGGCATTACATTCATGAGGGGAGCAAGAAGAAAATCTCTTTTATTGGACCAACCTGTTTCTACGTGGCTTCATTGGGCATATAGACCTCTTCCCAACACAAACTGTCATGTTTTGAGTCACCTGCTTGAGTAGCTTCATGGCACTGCAGAACACTATAGCGGTTCACCTATCTCTAGTCATTGAATTTGAGCGAAACACTATTTGAAATTTTTATTAAGCTTAAGTCCTTTCCAAAGGACAAAAAAAATTGTCCTTTGGAAATGTTTGGGTGTTAAGATTATGGATTTGGGTTTGCAGGGCTTCTTGCTTTCCAATATCACCCATATCCAGCTTCCCAGGAGATTACTTTATTGCCATTTCTGACATCTACAGAACATTAGCACTGGAATAATTTTGTCAGTTTGCAATGACCTATCACTTCTCCTGCCCCAGTAAATAAGAAAGAGCATTTTATTCCAGAAACCTAGCAACATTCTTCTGAACGATTGATATGTCAGTTTCTGCTGAAATTGAAAGTAAAAGGAGTGGCTTGATTTGAACACATATATGAAAATCTTCTTTACTATTTTAATGCAGGATGCAGTGACAATTATTAGAAATTTATCTTTCCACGTTCTTCCTGCATCGTACAAAGATAGGCTGGCTTGGCAAAGTGTCCCTCACAACTAGCAGATCTTCGCTCTAGAAATTATATAGGTTCAATGAATGGGCTTCAGAGCAGCTGCCAGTATTCATTTCTGGCAGAGGACTAAAGGAGACATGTGCCATGCGAAAAGCTCTTGCTAGGCTTCAAGTTATTAAAGGATAAGCACTGGAAGAATGTGACACGGGGACAGGTTTGCCTATCATCCACGATAACTACCAGAAACAGAAAAATCTCCTGGATCATTATTACAGAGATTATAAAGAACATTGATGTGAACTCCCTTCCAGTACATTTCTAGAAGAACACTAGAACATCCATCATAAGAGACTGCTGTTACTACAAAGAAATCTGGGAACAGGATTTTATGGATAGGCAACATATGAAAATCTAAGCCATTTCAAAAAATCACTTAAGAATAATTTCCAGGTATGATTCTGAGTCACTTTTTTCAGTACCAACAATCTTTCATTCAGTCTTCTCCAAAATAAAGTGAGACAGTATAATTTTGGGCAATTCACTCCCTGGTCAGGAGTGTTTTGTTGATTTGTTTTCTTCTTTTTCTCTCTATCACAAGCAGAAACTCCTCAGGAAGAAGCTAGTTATTTCTGGGGCATGTGCCAGGATCTAGAATTGTTATTATCCTGGCTGGATATTATTGTCATATGGTGTGAACAATGCATATTTATATACATATATTACACACCAGTCATTTGTTACATATTTTAATTATTTTTCAGTGACTAGAGTTAGACTGCTGTAGCTTTTTTATTTTCAGGGTTTTTTTTCTTTTTTCTCATGTGCACATGTATAGCCTCATGATAAACTGCTGGGGAAGAGGATGCTGGCTGACACTGTAAGAATCTTTACCTCCCTGGAATGCTTAGTTCCAAGATAATTCTCATAGCTTTCATTGCCAAAAGCTTGAGAATACATCTAATTCAGACAAGAGTTCTGCTTTTCCAAATTATGCTCTGTTTTTTTTTCCTGCTGTCAGTTTGACATGCTCTCTTTTGTATTATTATTATTATTGTTATCATATGTAATTTAATATCTCTCTTTTATAGCCATGTTAAGGCCCTCAGAGTCTAAGCAAATATGCTCTTGACCACAGTTCATGTCTACAATAATAAAAGAATTTGTCATTTCAGCAAATTTCTTTGCTATTTGTAAGGTTTTCTAACCTATCTACTCAGGCTTCATTGTTGTTCTGACGATCAAAGGGTAATTTAGAATGCGGATGAATAACAGAAGCAATCTATCTGTCTAGTCAAATTTTGTGTTGAACAGGTAACATCACTAAGGTTTTTATGGCAAAGGACAGGCTGAATCATTTCTGTTAGTACTTCTTTCTTATGCTGAGTTCATGCCAACATGGTAAAGTTATGATGCTGTAATTTTACGTGAGTCTATAATTTCTCATTTCAGCATATGGAAATTTCTTATTACCAGCATAATTGTAATGGTATTAATGAGTGAGAAACTGTAACTGGTAAAATTTTCTCAGATTGAGAGTTTAACAGTTTGTCAAAGATACTGGGTCGTTTCCACAGTTATAGCAAGACCTGCTGGTTCCTGAACCAAATCCCAACGTGCTCCCCTTCCCTCTTCTGGGTTGTTCTTCACTTTGCACTTCTTATTACAGCATTTCTCTCTACAGTTGGTAGAACAGCTCCTAGGACAATAAGAAATATGCTTTCATACTCATAATGCACCACTTACAGTAGCACTCTCCCATTTATATAGTTGTTTAATCATGATTTCAGAATTTGGGACATTTTACTTACTTTTAATGAAAACTTCACTGATTAGTTGGAGATACATAGCCAGTTTTTCAGCTGACTTTATTCATTTGAGTACAGCATCTAATTTAGAAGTCTGCTTTTCCTAAGATTTTACTCCAGTCATTAGAAAGAGAGAACACCCTTCAGGCTGTGATTTACCTTCCTTCTGTCTTCTCCTTCCCATCACTTCTTTCTTATCAGATGTATCTTTTGAACTACTTTTGAGGATGTGATATGAGGATGTGGTTTTATTTGAATATTATTTGTATTTTAATTGTATTACAGATAATAGAGAAAATAGAATAACTTTCCTATTGGGCTAAACTGCAAGTCATTCCCACAGTCACTCCTAATAAAGTTGATGAGATTTGAAAAGCATACTTTCTTTTCTTTCAGCTTCTGGCTTGGACTTTCAAATGGGAAGGCATTCTGCTAGGATAGTTTTCATGTCTTTCTTATGAACTGTTGTGAGATGACTTTGCACTGAAGTTTTCAGTTCCTGCATCTGGTGGCCAAAAAAAAAAATGTTGCAAGTTGTTTTATTAAAATTTTTTCATGTTTAATATTAGGTAACACAATGGTAGTTTTAGCTCTCCGTTAATGTCAGAGATTACAGCCTGAAGAGTTTCAGATTAGACACTTGGGAAAGAAAAGTCTGCTAGAAGGACAGTGCAGCACTGGAATGGGCTACCCGGAAAGGTTATGGAATCCTTTTGGAGATTTTCAAGCCTTGGCTAGGCAAAGCCACAGCTGGTCTTTTCTAGAACTCCACAGACATCTCTCCCATCCAGCACTTCTATCTTTCTATGATAACACCATGGTTCAGTGAAACAGAAAATGTAAAAAGTTTCAGCTACCATCACAAGTCTTCTGTATCAGGATAAGCATCCTGGAGAACTACAGCATTTAGGCTTCTGGATTTCCAGGAACTGCTTCATATCACACCAACATACTGTGCTAAAGAGATGATGAAAAAGCTGATCAATCCTCGTATTTAGATGATGGAATAGAGAGAGGTATATCGCAAACCTCAGACTCTCTATTTTCATGCCTCCTTTTGGTCTAGTAAGGAGTTGCAGCATTTCTTGCTCTGGGCTGTCTGCAAATTACATAGCTATGTCCTTATGACCTGAGTCAAAAAGCACAGTTCAGGCAGGGCAGAGAAGGAACTTGATCTAGGGGTTGTTGAGATGGTCTCTAAATCTCATATATCACTATATTACCATCAAAAGGGGATTCATGGTCATCCTCATATAACTGGCATGTGTTAAGGAAATTATAACTGTTATACCTCTATTTTTTCTATGTATATTCATTATTTCCTCTTTGCCATAGGCAAATGCATTATTCCTGTTATACCTCAGCAAAACTCGTAGTTACCACAGAGCACAGCATAGTGCTTCTGTTCTTATATTTTCATGTCACTAATACAAGCAGACTCCTCAACAAAACTATTTAAACTGTATGGTCTCATCAAATGTCTTTACTCTAGCAAATGCTCCTTGATGTGTTATTGAGATTCATCAGTGAATGTAGGAATAGTTTCCTTTTTATGTTCTCTCTAATGATGATAAAATGTTGGTAAGTGAATCTTGAAATAGTAGCCACATCCTACTACAGGTATCTGCAGCAAATTAAATGAATGTTACTTTATAGAATGACTGTATAAAATAGAAGTGTTTAGGCAGAGATTAAAAATAACTCCTGCCAATAACATTCATCATATTTTTCTCTTAATGGGAATGCTGACCTATTTGTATATACTGATGCTATTCCTGCAGTTCAAATAAAACATGTCTTGCAGGGATCACTGTTTCAGGTAACAGTGAGCAAATTCAATAACTTGTTGTGACATCTATATTGTAGTTTGCATTTTACCTTCTTTTTGATACAGATAAATGCTACTACTGTGCCCTGCCTGCTTAAATGAAAGATACATTTTTCTTCAAGATTGGGCAGATCAGTGAGGGCCATAAAATATTAATGATGAAAGCTTGGGGAATCAGATAGGTTTATCTTGTTGGCAGAGCTTTCTCAGTCTAACCTATTTCTTTTGTATGATCTCTATCAGAAATTATATACTGTAAAAATTTCATGTCTGTTCAGATTAAAATATATGTGGTTTTTCAGACCAGACAAAGGACCTGAATTTTTTATTTAATGTGCAAGTTTATTTAAGAGCTTTATAAATTTTGCAGCACAGTTTTGTTGTTCAAAAGCAGAGCTGTTTGTCAGTGTGTCATTTCCTTTTCTTTCTCCTGATATGACACTACTCTGCAGAATACTGTTCCTCACATGGAGCTAGAAGAATGGATGGAGGAATGGAGAAAGAAATGATAACTTCATTTACAGTCATGTGCCTCAACCAGGAAAAGATTCTTAATCAGCTAGTTGCCATGGTGATTACAATGTGTGCTGCAGGAGAAGCTGTTAAGAGACCTGTAGTTTTTGACTAGTCCCTGTTATCTGGGGATTGAAGGGGACTAGGAAATGATTGTGTCCTCTTACTTTCCACCACATTTTTTTTACCCCGTGTGTTTGGGGCTTGCTTACATTAAACTAAATTGTATCAAAATCTCTGTCCCAGAGACTGGAGGACTGAGTGAACTTTTTATTTGGTTCCTCGTTGCATTACCTCATACTTCTTTACCAAAGGCAAATGAGTGGG
>NW_010400565.1:769-27980 GCF_000710305.1 Buceros rhinoceros silvestris | reverse complement strand
CTGCGGGACCCTGATCGGAACCTCCAGGGAACGCCAGCGACCGTCCTTCACGTCTGCGTGTCTCTCTCGAGCACCTAGCACCAGTTTCGTGTTCCCTTTCACCATCGATATCTCATCCCCTCTCCGTGCAGGGTTTTAGGGGCTTACAGCTTCACTCCATGCCGGGTAAACTTAGTCCAAAAGGGGCCTCCCTCTCTGGTAATCGGGAAAGCAGAAAGGCCTACCTGCTTCACAGAAGGAGTCTTTTACTGCTTCAGGGATCTGGAGGTACTGCAGAGGTTTCTTTTCTCTCTCCGATGAAAAGCTCTCTCTTAGTCCCAGGGGCGGAGAATTCAAAAGTGCTGTGACTTGCCCGAGTTCAAAAGCCGCGGGGTGAATAGAGCAGGGAGTGTCAGCAAGTGTCTCGACACGTCCCTTTTTATGCACTCATTTGCGGAGGCGTGTCTGAATATTGCTTCCCCTCCCTGGAGGGAAATTTCCAGTGCCTCAGAGGGGAAGGAGAAGGGAGGCAAAGTCTCACCATGTGGTCGGTGGCATGTTCAAACCAGCACAACTGGATGGCCCTCCAAGTGAACATGAGCAGTGGTCTGCAATCTGCTGTCTAAAGGAATAGAGAAAACTGCATTAAGATTATCAGCTGAGGCATACCACTTGGCTGCCTTCAACTCCTGTTCATGTTCCAGCACTCAGCAGTGGAATGTCTTCCCTCAGGCAATGGTAATCTACTGTTAGTCTCCATTCTCCACTAGCCTTTCACACTGGCCATATGGGTCTGTTAAAGGGTGAATATTCACAGCATTAGGATACACTGTGCACCAGTACCTACTAGAGCCTTATTCTTATACTCCTGTGGGTCTGACATGCCAGGCCATCAGATCCATACAGTCCCATAAACCCTGTTGTCTCTCTCATCCACCTGTCTGAAAGCACAGCCCCTCAAGTATTTGTCAAATATCTTTGCAAAAATGGATTAGAAATCCTTTGCACAGAATCAGAAGTAAGATCATCCCTTCTACCCTGTCTGGGCAACTACCCACTGGAGACTGGAGCAGCAATTTTCCTGGAAGAACCTCCATTTGTGAGTTCTTTCCCTTCCGTGCCTCTACCCGTTGAGGTAGATTTTCCATCCCACTTCCTCCTGTCTCCTTCGTGGTCCCACAGGTAAAACTACAGAGCACCCCATGATGCTCTACATCTTCTCTCTTGAGCAGAAGAATGCTTAGGCTAGATAGATGAGATACTGGTTTATACATGTGGGAAGTAGGACCTATCTTCTTTTTTGTTCCAGAAAGTGCTGGAACAGTTTGCATGCACACTTTTACACTTCTGATTCTCTCCCTCATCCTATAAGGGGGAGTGAGAGAGCAGCTGTGTGATGTTTAGTTGCCTGCTGGGGTCGAAGCATGACAGTCCTTTCTGGCACATAATATCCTTCATCACCTCCTCTTCTGATGACGTTCTGAAATCTTTGCCTTCTGAACAGTCCTTGATTCCTCAATGACTGGAATTTCCTATCTGAGCTTGATATACCATCAGTTCAACCCATTTACTCCATGTCACATCAATTGCATGATGTGTAGACTTGACTTTTGAACATCCAACCCAGCACCAGCAGCCAGGGTGCCCGTAGGAGCTGTGCCTCAGTACGAATCACAAGCTGCTAGTATCTGTTTTTCTGTTGGAGTACAGCGGATCTTGTACCCTCTGTATTCACAATTCCATAACTCTAGAAAGACCAGGGATGCACACTGCTATTACTGACCACCTGCTGACTGATGCTCAGCGATTCACCCCTCCTGACCAGCTCCCCCCATGAGCATGACGTCCTGTAGTATGGACTATCCCTTGGGCTTGTTAGGGTCAACTGTCCTGGCTATGCTCCCTTGCAGCTTCTTACGCAACCTCCTTGCTTGCAGAGCATGGGAAACTTAAAAGACCTTGGCTTAGGGTAAATGCTACTTAGCAACAACTCAAACATCAGTGTGTTTATCATTTTCATACTAAATCCAAAACGCAGCCCTGTATCAGCTATTAGGAAGAAAATTAACTCTATCCCAGCTAAAACCACAACAAAATGTAAGTTTCAAGGAGACTTCGTAATTTGTAAAAGTCACTATAAGTTCTCTCCTGAGGTGACTAGAAATCCTATTGCACAGTTCTGTCCTGTGTCCAGTGTGCTTCGCGAATAAGAGCTAATGTGGTCTTATTTCTGCCAGTGTCTCATTTTTCGCCTAATTTTTGTTAATTAAAAAAAAAAAGAAAGAAAAGGAGTGTTCTCTTACTCCAGAGTAAAATTAAATACCAAATTATATGCTTCACAAACACAAGAAGAATCAAGCAGTTCACTATGTCACATTGGCTTTTTGCACAGTGTTAAATAAAATCACACATTACTCAGATTTTCTAATTACCAGTATGCTGCATGGAGGAACTCTTTCAGTAATTAACCTTTCAATTAATCAAAGTACATTTTCTGCTTCTCTTCATCTTCAACCTTTTTAATGTTTTTTTCTTCCTTTATTTTTTATCTTTTGCTTTCTTCTCTAGATCTTGTCTTTGAAATAGTAAGATCAAGTCCCTGATTCACAGCTATCAAAATTTTGAGCTACACTGTAAGATGACAGAGCAAAGCTTATTTTAATTCTAATAATTCTGAATTAAAATACTGGTTTTAGTATGATAAAAATAACTAACGACCCACTTTTCTTGGCTGAAATTATGTACGCTTAAGATGTTCTGCATATCATTCAACCTCAAAGTTATTCATTTTAGTAATGTAGAACTCCTTTTGCAAAGAGTAACATAATTGTTCCTTACATATACAAGAGAACCTCATTAAACACAAAATTAATTCTTGTATCACCTGCAGATTTTCTCCTCATTTGCCACAATCTTAATTTCCCAATTCTTAATCTGCATTTCTTAGATAGCTATTTTTATCATTGTATTCTACAAAAATATGGAGCCGTTTATAAACAAAGTACAGCCCAAGTTCAAGGCTTACAAGACAATATATGCAAATATGAAAGTACGATGGTTTTATGAAGTTTTCTAAGCTTACAGAATAGAGGAGTCAGGTGGAAAACCCCAGAAATAATTCTTTATTTTATGAAGTAATAAGGAAGTGGAAACCATTTGATAAAGGTAGTTTTCTGGAGCAAAGAACAGTATAGACAATTTTTTTCCCCTCTTGTATCCACTTAAGCGAATATAATAAGGTATTCCAACTCAACTACATGGCAGAGAGTCAATGCTAAACAACCAGCCTAAGTGGTGTGCTAGTTGACCTGTTGTTTTATCAATATCTCTGCTGAATGAATTAACCACTAGCTTATGAATGTGTTTGCATATTTTTTTCTTACACTCATACATACACTTAAAAAAACCTACAAACAAACTACTAAAGAGCGTCCCATTGGGAAACAACATTGACCTACTTCTGAAGGTCACAATATTGAGGGATTTTCCAATGTGCAATTTTCAATGCATATTTTTTCATTTAAAGAAATTGCTTCGGCTGTTGAGAAATTTTGGCTAAAAAACAGTGGTCAGCTTTAACATGAAGATCATCATTAATAAACTTTATAGGTCACAGTGGGACACCTGCCTCCCAGTTTACTTCTCAGCAAGAGAAATTATGGGTTTAGTTTGGTGTTGATAAGAAGCAGCTGAAATCAGTTAACTCTCCAGCTTCTTTTCTGTGAACAAAGTTATCAATTTGGCAGCACTGTTAGAATTACAAAAGAAATAATGACTTTACTTTCAGCAATGAAAGCTTGAAATTGGAATGCTGAAAAACACAGCACAGGAATATTCAAACAAGAATAAAAGCCTCATCTTACAATATTGAAAAAAAATTTTTCCAAACTATTTTTCCCAAACCTGTTTCCAAATTCTATTTTCTATCTTTAACAATGCCTTCAGAACTGATAAAAACTGTATCAAGGTTACTGTAAAAGTTTAAACAAACCCACTTTTTAGATTTACTTCAGTTAGACTTACGCTTTTACACTTTTTACATATCTTTATATGAATATTCTTTTGACTAAATTTAGCAGATCCAGCACTATGCAAAATACGAATTTTAGGATTCTGGCTGTAACAGGAATAGTTTAGATACCTATCAAATCGACAAATAAACACTTTATGACATCTCTGAGAAATTATAACAAACATGATAAAAGTGGTATATTCCCAGAAACCAATTTTAATCAAGTTAAAGACTGGAAATAAAAATCGTTATAAATACTTAAAAATAGCTGAATTCATAATGATTTATGTCTCTTTTCCAAACAACAACCAAAAAAAAAAAAAAAAACCAAAAACCCAAACATCTAAAAATAGGCCTAATATATTATATGAATTATTCCTAGCAATTTATTTTCCCAGCAATAGTTAGGAAGCAATTAATTTGTTGGTTCTACACCTGCTTAAAATTGGAGCTCTACTACCATGAATCAGCACCTTCTTTCCAGATTAGTTTACACCTTTCTTTTGAATATATATATTCAGTAGTGTTAAAATACAGGCTGACGTTAAGCAAAAACATAGGTGTCCCATATTTTGATTTCACAGACTACTGTTGTGGGTTTATTCAGTAGAGGAGTGTGAATTAAACTGGTGTTGTATCCAAATATAGCTGAATAGCTTGTTGCTGCCCTAATTAAAATATCTTGTCAGCAAATACTCCAGGAATATGAATTTTAACCAATCTGCTTTTGGTGGAATATTTCAGAGTGTATGGCTTTTTTTTTTTTAACAAAACTAGCAACAGTAGCTAAAACAATTTTAGTATAATGAGCTACCTATCTGGAGTATTATCATAGACTTGCAGAATAATAGAATGGTTTGGGATGAAAGGGACCTTAATGATTGTCTAGTCCCTCCCCCACCTGCCACACAGCATATAGCTATAAGTCTTGCTGCTTTTCTGTATCAGGAGACAATATTTTACAAATTAACATTACAATTGCATTCAAATGTAATAAGTATACCACTACTAACAGACTAACAAAGGGGCTGTAGTACTGCCTGTTTAAAAGAAGCTTGCAAATAACTTCTCTGAAAAACGTGCTTGCTGATGTGATGCACTGATCCCCCAAATATTAGCTATAAAGTCATAGGAATCAAAGGATCCAGTGTAAAGAGATTAAGCTTTTATGTCAATAGAGGCAATAACTTTATCTATTAATTTAATTACGTCATACAACGAGCAAATAAAGAACACTTCAATCAAGTGGCAAATTTATGTACAATAATGCTATAAAAAGCATTCAAATATGATTAAGCTTGTACAGAACAAATACTAAACAAAGAATGGAGAAATTAAAAAGTAAAAAACATTAAATAAACACTAAAGAGGAATTAATATCATAAAGATATTTACTTAGGTGAACTGATTAAGCTTCAAAAAGATTTTGGACTTCTGCAGGTGGGAACATCTGCCTGAGCAGACATTCAGGGTCAGAGGAATGTAATCTTAATGATAAAATCTCTTTATTATCCTAATAATATGAAATGTATTACTCCATGCAGTGTAATAAGATAATATTTTATGGTTTGGTCTTAATTAAAAAAACTTTAAGAATACATTTACAAGTGACTTGTCAGTCAAGTTGTTTCTTTTTAAGATTTGCTTGTGGAAAACTATATTCCTCTCTATTTTGTACTTTCAGTATGACCTGATATTCTAACTATTTCATTTAACTAATATTAAATTGACACTTGTTACCTTTAACTGTTGTTCATTACTAAACTACTGTTTAACTTTTTGTTTTATTTTCTTCTATTCTATTCTATTGCTAAGAGTTAACATGCCCTTTTCATAACTCCCTAACTGAAATTAAATGGAAGGTTTGCAGTCATGCAGCATCAGGTTTACCAGTTTGTTTATAGTTTGCACATTAATGAAGCTTCTGTTCAAATGCTTGGTCTGGACAAGGATGAGGGAGGTTTTCTGGTTGTCCTTCCTATCTGCCCACATAGTGTGAACATCCTTTTGGTTGGAGGATAACTTCGATCTTTTTCTGAGAGCAGTTGAGCATTCTTATGTGGGAGAAGGGCATACAAGAAACCTGAGGTGGTGGAGGGAGAGACATACACAGACAGCAAGGATAGCACAGCTCTGACAGGGAGCAGATACATAGACTGGTCTTGAGATTATTAGAGAGATGTTTTCCTGGGGAGCCAAACCGACTGCGCAAAGTCAGTTGCAAGCAGGAAACTACTAAATGTTGCTAATCTGATAGATTTCAAAGACACAGAGAGTCTGGGAGTGTTTGTTACCAAAGTCTTTTATTTCTACTCTATCTTGTTTTGAGCTTCCTCTTTTCTAAAAATGTAAGTGGTTTCAATTTCTATTCTAATGCATCTAGCAGTAGGTATTCAGAGACACCTTGGAGGCACTGGTATACACAGGATTGGCAGCTTCATCCCAGCAGGTTATGAAGCAAGTCTAGATGTCTGTACTGCTCTCCTAAATGCTGGCTGAAGGTAGCAGTGAGAGGTGTTGTTTTAAATTAGCATCACAGATATCACTACATTAATTTGTTCAAAATACCTTCAAAATGTGAGCTTGGGAACTTAAATTTGATATTTTATTAATCACCAAAAGTTACAGTCTTAATGACCACATGAATTTATGATATTAATGAATTTATTATATATTACCTACCTCATGCTAATCGATACAGTCTACATATGGTAATTACTTATCCATCCATTCCACAGGACATAAGTATTACCCCTGCCTTGCAATTGTCTTACCAAAGGTACTGCCTTTCTGTCCTGGTTTGAGCTAAAACTCTTTGTTTTGGGAAATGGACAAATAGAATTATTCCACGTAGTACGATAATTCCGCATTTAATTGGTTAAGAGAGTCAGGTGGAACGTTACGTCAGGAGCCTTTAAAGGCAGCAGGCAGGGGAGTGACTCC
This sequence comes from Buceros rhinoceros silvestris, assembly GCF_000710305.1. Classification (NCBI taxonomy): domain Eukaryota; kingdom Metazoa; phylum Chordata; class Aves; order Bucerotiformes; family Bucerotidae; genus Buceros; species Buceros rhinoceros. The sequence goes on along the minus strand of NW_010400565.1, from coordinate 21,046 downwards.
CTCTTGGCCTTCCGGGCAGCAGCACGAAGGCAGCACTGCCACAACTCTGCCAGCAAGGGACCAGGCCGAGACCAGGCCGGAACCTGAGGGCTGCATCGTCCAAATCGCTGAAGGTTACAGACTTTGAGCCATTGCTGCTGTGAGTTTTCGTCTAGAATCGGGCGTGATAACTGAGCTCTCCCAGCTGTTTCATGCCAAGAGCTTTTCTCCTGCTATTAAATCGGCTGCGTGTGGGGGCTCCTTCCCCCCACGCCCCCTCCTTCGCCGCAGACAGAACTTTACTCTGCGCTCCGCCTGGGACACAGCAGCAAAAGCCTTCACTCCCACCTTGTCGTTGGATGCTTGCCCAGAGCACTGACCTTGAACAGGACTGCACAGAACTTTGGTTATCTGAGTGCGTGTGGGGCCTCCTCCCCCCCACGCCCCCTCCTTCGCCGCAGACAGAACTTTACTCTGCGCTCCGCCTGGGACACAGCAGCAAAAGCCTTCACTCCCACCTTGTCGTTGGATGCTTGCCCAGAGCACTGACCTTGAACAGGACTGCACAGAACTTTGGTTATCTGAGTCTTCTTTTCTTAGTTTTTTTTTCCTTTCTCGGTTTGTGCGTATGTATAGTAGTGAATAGTGGTGTGGCTTTCTTGTTTATTAAACATTTTGTTTCAGTTTCCCAAATTCAAACCAAGGTGTGAATTTTTTCTTTCCCTTCTGTAAAACTCCTTCTGTCTCTAACAAGACAGAGGAGAAACTGTTAAGGAATTCGAGGGGTTGTTTACCTCAGCCCTCGACCCTTAACACTTTCAAACTAGTTGGTTAGCATGAGTTGAATACAGTCCCCAAACCATATATAGCTGGAAATTACCATTTGTTTCAGTGTCTTAGAATCACTTCCGTGTCATTATCTTGGGGTTTTGACTGTAAGCAAATTCAGCCAAAGACATTTTTATGGTTTCCTTACATTTGCTTAGACCTTCATATTTGCAACAAGATTGCTAGTAGTTCCTTCGCCTTCATTGTTCTTAAAATCTCATTTTGTAGGGTAAGTTTTATGTTAGTTAAACATTATTTCCAGAAAAGGTGTTATTAGATAGAAATAAATTTTGTAAATAAATGTTTAATGCATACTATATTTAATGGATAATGAAGATATTTTTCCATACATATTTTGTGGAGAGAAAAAATGGAAATACATTTCTAACTTCTAGTCCTTTCAAGTACTGTATGATCCCTCTAATATCTTATGAAATCTTCTGGTCCATGATCCCTCCACAGATATATAGAACTCTATAGTCTTGGATATGACCACCCTGAGCAGAATACACCTAATTTATTACAAGTAATTATATGTGCATACAAGTATATATTACATTCATCCTATGAGCATTGTGTTTGAATAATTTTTCCTTTGTTTTGCATAGCACTAATGATGAAAGTTCCTTTAAATAGTCACAGCTAGACAATGTGGATTCATATGGGGTTTTCCTATGTGAAAATCACAGATTCTAAGCAGCAGTGTTTTCCTTTCCAGCATACAGGTTAAAACACGCCGAGATATCCACAGCTATTGACACATTCATTTTACTGCTTAACCAGGCAATAAAAATGCACAACAGCATTTAAAGAATAACTTATTGTGCTGACTTCAATCATATTTCAGCAATGAGTCTAACTAATGTGCCTGTTAATGCATGTTCTGTACTTGGATTCTCTCCCACCATGAAGAAAACTGGGAGTGTGGAAACAGGCATTGTTTCAGAACAAAATGGAAGGATGTAACAATTTAAATAATACACATTTTTGCATTTCATTATAAGTCATTGCACACTGTAAGCCAGTAAAGAAACAGAAACTCCATTTTCATGTAGTTTACAGAAACAATGTATGATAAATAAAGCACTATGTACTACTGAGCTACAGAACCAGAAACATTCATGGGGAAAAAAAACCTTCAAAACCTGTAGAGGATGTATGACCTGTAATTTGCTTCTAATCATCATTGTTTCTATGGACATGGTAACGAAAACCAACTAGGCTGTTTACTGCACACAAACTTGCTGGAATATACTGCCTTCAGGCAACAAATGGTCTAACTTTTTAAGTAGCACTTTGGAATAATGTATTAACATAGCTAAAGGGAATCTCAGAGAGATGTCGTTTCACCTATTGATGTTACAATGTTATGTCATGGTGGTGTTACAGGATTTGCACAACCAGAGGTCAAAAGGACATTGAAAGACTAGGCTGATATCCAGCTGCAGTCCAGATGTATTAGAGAGTGACACAGTGATTTTATATGAGAATCTCAATGGTCATTAGATCTCCAACATTCAATGGTATAAAAATAGTGGAAACTCGTCTCCTAAACCCAGATTTTAAAAGGCTGCACACATGCTGAGCAACAATTAAATACTGTGTCACACTGAGAGCTGATGGCACCTAAAACTATAGCTGGGATCTGGCTTTTTTCATGCTCTGGAAGGCACCAGGAAGAACAGGAAGCAGTCACAGCACTTTCCCTGTCATCTCACATCTCTTCTTGAATTGTCCATCTCCAAAATTCCATAGTAAAAAATCAAATATTCCCCAATCACAAACATGCAAAAATTTTGCCAGCAAAGCTTTCTAAGAAGGTTCTAGTACATAATACCATACATATAATATACAAACATACAATACAAGCCCATGTCACTATCATATCTACTGTCATCAGTGAAAATTAACAAAGCTGGAATCTCGTGGCTTGCCCCCCCTTGCTTATTCTCTACATTAAGGATTTATATAAAATTAACAACTGTGAACTTAGAATGGAAAAAGCACAATATCCGCCCGGTTTTCCAGTTACAGGCAATTCAGCCATTTGCCTCTGATTTACCGCAGTTATGTATCTATCAGAGTCATGTATTTCTAATATGCAAATATTAGATAATATGTGAGTTAGACTGCACTTGCTTGGCTGCATCTGCAGGTATGGTTAGTCCCACTTCTGTCATTCACACACAAGAACCAGTCATAAAATATGGTTAATAAATACTCACAATTCAAAAATATTGATCATTAACATCGTGAATACTTTCTTTTCCAAGGAGATTGTGTCTGTGTTTGTTGGAGATGTGTCCATGTCTTCCAGAGCTCCAAATACAAAGCGTATCCTCACACAGCTTGCTTCTAAGTAAGCTTTCAGCCATGCGTTAGTAGTGTTCACTCTGAAGCTCCAGACATCATGGCTCAGACCACCACCTCTTACCATGCTGTGTCTTGCCTGACACGAAGCAAAACTTTCAGAAGCCTGATGGAGTTGTGTGCCCACATGTGTATTTCCTCCTGCAAGTATTGTTTAGTTGTGCACTGTAATATTGAACACATTTCTGGATTAACTAACACATTAGCTGGATTTTGTTCACACAACTTTTAGGATTTTAGGGGAGTTTTGGTGGTGGTGGTTGTGAGTTTTTGGTGGATTTTCTGTGTTTTGGGGTTTTTTTCCCCCACACTGCTTTTTGCCACAATTAGATTTTCAGATAAGCTTTTGATATTATAAAAGTTTTAAGAACATTTTAGGGTCATATTGGGGTCATATGCCAGTAGTGGCAGTAGACTGGTGTTTACTCCAGCTATCTTTGAGTATCTAAATTTAGGGATCTAGGCTAAACTACTTATGTAGGTTATTTTTGCAGTCAATAAACAAAGAGGAAAACTCTTTGAAGGAGGATTCATTCCTCTTTTAAAACTGTTATCAAAGTAATTTAAATGAGTCACCTTTAGGACTTTGGGAGTCAGTATTTATTGACTGTATACGAAGCCTAAATCAGCTAGTTTAGATAAGACAGCTAAAGTCAAGTGACATAAATCTAAAAAGACGTTATTCTATATACAGAGAAGATAACATGTCCTGCAAGAGAACACAACAAGTTTAAACTGACATAACATGTCAAAGGACAAGGATTCAGTCTTAGTCTAAATGCAGGGTGTGATCCAAACTGTGCCCTCTGATAAAGAAACAAGTTACATTGGCCAGTAGTAATAGCAAGGTTAAAACCCTCTTAATGCCACATTTTTACCTGCGTGAAAACCACTACATTGCTACAGGGAAAAGAGAGATGAGCTGGCTACACTGCTTTAATCTTTCCTTTTCCTAGTGGCAGATATACAGAGGATGATAGAGAATTACTGTCACAGAGTAATTTTACAGTTAGTTTCCAAAAGAGTTAGGTTTCATCAGAATACAGCTCACGTTTCCATTGCAAAATGAGTGCTCAGGTCCCTGGCACATTCATTGGACCTTTTCTGATTTAGGAGCTAAAGATGCTCATCAGGAGAATTTGCCAGCAATTTGAAATCTTAGCAGCAAATAATGCAAGCTCTTGGGTTTTACTGATGAGAACGATGAGAACCTTTGGAAAAACTCTTCTAAATTTGTCCAAATTTTTACATGTATCTTTGGTCCTAGAATTATCTAAGAAAAAGAGCACTGATTTTTCAATATTTTTCTAGGCTGGTGTTGCTAGGACCATAAAGAAATGTTGGTGAATTAGTAACTTTAATATAAATACAGTTCATAGGGTTTTTTTAGCATAATACATCGATTATATATATTTTTTTTTAAAAGGAAAAATACCCTTTTGAAATTCTCTACAACCTTCATATTACTATTTTCTGCCACTTCCAACTACTACACAGTATTTTCTATAAAATGCCTTACTGATGTAGCAAGAAAATTTTACACATTACAGATATTGTGCACACTAAATAGATGTTAACTGTTATGATACTGTGGTCCAATATATCACATACAAAAGTCAACTGAAGACTCAGAGATATTTAAATAAGTTCCAGAATCCACACCTTGAAAAATAATATAATAGAAACAATAGAAAAAATCCTGTTATGGAAAATACTTTTTAGGTAAAATGACAAGTTGCCATCTGCTGCTGGCAACCTTTTGGATCACATTATCAACAGTTTTCTTATTGTTGACTAACAGTTTTTGTATGACACTTCAGATGCAAGATTGAAATTTAAATAAAATCTAAAATAAATTCTTTCTACTGCACAGGTGTGGGTTTTTTTGATCCTAACACACTTTGAAAAAATAGACAATCATAATGTGCTGTGCCACTTTTTTTGAGAGGTCAGACAATGACGTACATACATCCTGACATATATTCATAGCTGGGTAACTTGTGCAGTAATTTAATCAACTACTTTCTGTAATGGCATTAATTTTCTGCAAGTGCTCTATTCATTCACATCAGAAAATTTCATTAGAAGAAGCTTACCGTGAAAACATTGCTCAGGTCTCTCCCCAGTCTGTCTGCATTAGGCAAAGCATTGCCAGCAAGACAAGGGTGGTGATCCTTTTAAAGAACACTAGTGAAGCCACATCCGAGTGCTGTGTCCAGTTCCAGGCTCCCCAGTAAAGGAGAGACATGGACATAGGGACTCTCTCTGGAGAGAGTCTAAAAAACGGGCCATAAGGATGAATCTGGTACTGGAGCGTCTCTTGTATGAGGAAAGGCTGAGAGAGATGGGACTGTTCAGACTTCTTCAGGGAGAAGAGAAGGCTCAAGGGGGATCTTACCAATATATATAAATGCCAGAAAGGAGGGTACAAAGAGACAGCCAGGCTCTTTTCAGTGGTGTCTAGTAACAGGGCAATGGGCACAAACCAAAACATAAGAATTGCCATCTGAACATCAGGAAACACTTTTACTGTGAGGGTGATCGAACACTGGCACAGGCTGCCCGGAGTAGTTGTGGGTCTGCCTCCTTGGAGATATTAAAAATTCATGTGGACAAATGTATTTGGTTTACGTGGCAAGGCTTGGGTAGCAGCAGGGCTGCAAGAATGGCTTCTGCGAGAAAACAGCAGGAGTTGCCCCCGTGTCATACAGATCCAGTTCCAGCCAGTTCCAAGAAAGACCCACTACTGACCAAAGCTGATCCATCCAGCATTTTTGGTAGTGTCTCTATATTAACATATTTTAGTAAAAAATGCTCCACAACAGCAGCTGAGAGAAAGGAGTGAGAATATGCGAGAGAAGAAATTAAGCAAACACCAAGGTGAGTGAAAAAAGGAGGGGGAGGAGTTGCTCCAGGCACCTCCTGGAGTTTCCGTTGCAGCCTGTGGAAAAGACCATGGTGAGGCAAGCTGTTTTTCTGCAGCCCGCGGAGGTCTGCAGAGGAACAGATATCCAGCCTGCAGTCCAGGAAGGATCACATGCCAGAGCAGGTGGATATGCCTTGAAAGAAGCTGTGACCTCATGGACAACTCATGATGGAGAAGATTCCTGCCAGGAACTGCAGACTGTGAGAAAGAGTCCATGACAGAGCAGGTTTTCTGACAGAAATTGTGGCCCCAGTAGGGACCCAAGCTAGAGCAGTCCATTTCTGAAGATCTGTACCCCATGGAAAGGGCCAATGCTGGAGCAGATTTTGAAGAACTGCAGTGTACAAGAAGGGCTCACGTTGGAGAAGTTTATGAAGGACTATATCACATGGTCGGGACCTGATCCCACACTAGATCAAGAGAAGATCATAAGGAGCAAGAAGCAGCAGAGGCAAAGTAATAAGAAATGCCCATTTCCCATCCCTGTACACTGCTCAGAGGAAGGAGGTAGAGAAGTCAGGAATGAAGTTGAGGGAGGGGTGGGGGGAAGGTGTTTTTAAAATTTAGTATTTCTCATTATCCTACTCTGATTTGACTGGCAATAAATTGAATTGATTTCCCCAACCTCAGTCTGTTTTGCGTGCAACAATAATTGGTGAGTGATTTCCCTGCCCTTATTTTGACTCGGGACCATTTTCATCATATTTTGTTCCCCTCTCCATTTAAGGACAGGGAGTGACAGAGTGGCTTGGTGGGCATGTGGCAGCCAGCCAAGGTCAACATGCCACAACTTGTTCCTGAGAAATTGCTTCTAGGTGGCCCTGCTTGAGCAGGGGGTTAGACTACCTGTCTTCCAGAGGTCCCTTCCAACCTCAACCCTTTTGTGATTCTGTGAAATAGACCTTAATTATTTGGAATTCTGAAAGTGTTCAACCTTCTCTGAAACATTTATTGCGTCATATATCATTTTTGCAAAATCAGTATCTCTATACTTGTACAAACAGAGTACTTATCTCAACTGCATATCTGCCATCAGATTCAAGGTTCAGATTGTTGGGGTACGTTCTTATTGTGTGCAGTTGTAATTGACTGATAGAAGTGAGGTCCACAATAAATCGTCTTATCATGTATATTCATCGTTTCTTCTTTTCACCCTTGCAGTCTGAAACCCCAAAACAAAAAACCAGAAAACATTGTTTTATGAATATGACATCTACAAATGCAGGATATAGATACCAGAGAAATTCTGGTTGCTTTTACTCCTTTAAAAATAATTTTATCTGATCAAAATACTTAATAATATGGAAGATCTGATGTGTCATTTTTTCTTCTAATATTCAGGTTTGAGATAAGTCCTTGAAGGACTTTAATAATTCTTTATTGACAATCATTACTTTTACAAAATGGAATAGAAAATACTTTAGATTAAACAAATAGTATCTTGAAATGAAGTTCTCATGTATGCAAAGAAGCATTCCTTTTTTTTTAATTTTCAAATCCTTATGAGATTAAATTATGCAAAAGTCCATTGTGTGATTTTTTTTTCCTTTCTTCTATCATTAGAAACATGTCCACCTGTCATACTTTACCTCTTCCCTAACTGACTTCTTTTTAACTATGATCAGCTTGTATTAGCCTCAGTTTGTGGGGGAAGGGGGGAAGGAAGATAACCTTTAAGTACTTGCTTTTATGCTTATTGAAAACAACTGGACAGCCTACTTCACCTTCTAAACCAAAAGAAGCTCTAATAAAAGAATTTTCTCCTTATCCCATGATATTATATTTTCTTTTTAATAAGATTGATTGGATTTTTCTTTTTTTTATTTTGATTGTAATTTTTTGGTGTAAATAAAAAATTTCCAAATTACTTTGACTTCTTTGGAATTCCATGGAAACCATATTGCATGTTCAAATCTTAATTATATTTGGTCTCTTTCATACTTGCAGTCACTGATGTGTATGCTGTCCAGAAAAAGATGAAATAGGCTGATTTAATTTCTTCAATGATATTCCATGAAGGTAAATACTCAACTGAACCTCAGAGGCCCAGTAAAACCAAAAAGTTCTCCCATAATTTTTGGACATGGTGGATTATGTAATTAATTTGTTCCTTCCTGAGAGTTCATGCATCTCAGAGTACTACAGATGTCAAGTTCCTCCTTTGACATACATGGTTAGCAGCAAGGAATTCAGATGTACTAGAAAATGAGTTTACAAGCACCTCAATTTTCTTTGCAGTTTGTGTAGGTTTGGTTTTCTTTTTTTTTCCCCCTTTTTTTGAGCAAATTCCAATCCATTTAAAAAAGAAAAAAAAAAATTCTGCAAAGGCTTAAACATATCAGTGTCCTAAACTGGTGCCTCTGTAAGATAATGCTTCATTCGATCTCTTTATTGTCATAGATATTCACTCAAAAGATAAGTAAATGAAACGATATTCCTGCAGTTATATTTTACATTTGGGTTTGATTTTTGCGAACATGTATTACTTTGATACAACTTTGATAAGATACGACACTACTAACAAAGGAGGCGAAAAAGTATGTCTAAGGAGTTAGTTGGTTTTGTGCATTTGCTTAGATATGTAAGTACGGAAAACTAACATTTCTCAACTAATTTTTTTCATAATCAGTAACACTTATTCTTTAGTTTGGCTTAGAATTTTCTAGCTCGAGAGAGCAAAGAAATAATGTTAATTCCTCCTTTTTCTACATATCCTGCAAATACTTTTTTACATGTATTTACCACACTGGTTGTTAAGTTTGGAGTTCTCCAGCAATTGGAAGTCTTTCTTTTTTCATATTCTTTTTTCATATTCTTTTTTCATCCATCTGATGGATATGGCTGAAGCCATTACTGGTCCTATAATGTGGTTGCCAAATATTTGAGTAGATAATATTCATGTCACCTCATTTTAGCTACGTAAAAACTAAAGTTCAAGATCTTGTTCTTGTTCTGGCTCTTGCATGCTCTCTCATTAGTTGGAACAGCTGAATTTGTCTTGCTTGTTTTAAATGCTTAGAAAAGGTATGTTGCTCTGTGGAATTTTATATAACTGCCTGTTGACTACAGAAAAAGTTTAGAATCTAGTCTAAATAGCAGTGTAACACTGAGAAGGATAGAATGAAATCAAAAAATTCTCACTTTCGAAGGTGTCGCCAGTTGACTGATGCTGGCCAATCGTGGGACAAATTGTCTCTCCAATCAGCCCCTCCCCCATGCCAGCAGAAAGGGTTAAGAAGAGAGCTAAGAAAAAAAGAAAAAAAATAAGTTGGCAAGGCCTCTGTTAAGTTTGGGAATTTTTTAATAACAATACACAGATTTAATAACAATAGAAAGACATTATAAACAGAAAAACAAACAAGAGATTAGCAAGTTTATATTGGATCAGAAATCTGGTGCAGCAAGGGTTAGACAGCAATTAAGAAAACAAAAGCAATAGAAAAAAAAACTACTATTCTGTTCAATGGTGACAGCACATGGCTGCGGGCAGGGACCAGGACTGGCCAGGGCCGGAAGCAGCAGTGACAGTCCACGTGTGAGGCACCGGGCTGTCAGCACTGGCGGTCCAGTTGCAGTGGCCCAGCAGCAGAGCCAGTAGTGTTAGCAGTAGTAACAGTTGGTATCAGCAATGCGGGGCAGCTCCAGGGTGAAAGTGGAGGTAGGGATCACGGCAGAGAGCAGCGCTGAGCGGCAGTGAGAAGGGAGATCACGGGCAGGTGGCAAGCGGCAGCGAGTAGTTCATCCAAGCAGTGGGCGGAAAAGGTGCGATATTCCATTGGCACTGCCTTCTTACAGAAACACCATCCTCCCAAAAGCTACACAGCCGGTGAGATGTGCTGATGTGCAGGGGAGGAATACACTAATTGGCAGTTTGATATGTCCATCAAAAATAAACCAGCCCTGTTTATCTTAAACCAGGACAGAAGGCAAGTAAGATCTTAACAATTTTTATAGAAATTATTCAATCAGCTAACATGCACATACACCTTGAGTGCTTCTATCAGATTTCCACCAGAGTTTAATTATTTAGATTTACATCAGGAAGATGATATCAGATTGTAGTATCTGTACCTTTAATACAAGTAAAACTAGTTCTCAAAATGCCAACTGTATTTGATGGGGTCTGAGAAAATCAGAGATCACATTAATGCCCTATTTAAGCATTTTTTTTAAGCATTTAAGCATTTTTTCAGTTATCTGGCATCCAGCAGTAACAACAGTATGAACTATTCAAAGTTTAATCTGGAAGCCAGCAAGGACCCCTTAACCTCCCTAAACCCAGGTAGGAACACATAAATCTAAAACCGGCATTTCACCCTCAGTGGGAATGACCAACCCACACCCACCAAAAAAATCACAAAACTTTGAACCTAAACGCATCGCCATACAGGGGATAATACAGGCACACATAGTGCTGCGGTACCTGATGCCCTACCCCAGTGTAACACATTGATATTTTTTCTGGAAAAAGAAGCCAACGTTCAAGACTGTGGTCAAAAATGTCAACTTTCCAAGATCTTTGGTGAATACACAAACGGTACCATATTGCTTTGAGGAGTTAGTATACAATAGATGTCCCTCCTTTAAGGTAAAGAGTCTATCTTTAATCTTTGACTCACTCATAGTACTGACAAAATCAGAACCTGAGTTCAATTACTGCATTGAAATGAAACTATCATGCTATTCCACTTAAAATTGGATGCTTCATTTGAATGCATTGAACGAACTGAGTTTCTGATCTTGCCAGGTACTGTGGGTGAGTTAAAGATAAAAACAGACCATAGATTATTTCGCCCATTAACACAACTTCAGGGCATGAGTCCACTGTGGCTGTTAAGCTCTTTAATGGCTATCTCTCTCAATTTTCAAATACCCAGCAGTAAAGCTATTTGGATCCTACTGTGGGGCATGCAGGTAATAGTCTGTCTTCTGTGTATTGTACTGTGATGAATCTGTTGAGCAGGAACTAGCAGCAGCAAAACTGGATTAAGCTGAGGGGGCTGCAGCAGAGACTGATACCTGCAGTGAGAGAACTGGCTTGTGAGATGCATAAAGGACATATTCTTGTGACAAACAACCACACTCAAGTGTTTTTACAGAAGGTAACTTGAAGCAGTCTACTGTGGGCAAGAAGTGCCAGCTCTATTGTCATAGGAGAGGTCGATCTAGGATACGGCCCTGTGTTGTTTTCAGACCTAGGACATTTCTGTGCTCAGGAAAGGTGTAGGTCCATTCTGTAGGTCCATTATCTGGAGCTAGAGACAGTGGGTTATTGTTTACATGCTCTCCCTAAAAAAGCAGGAAAAGAGACAAAGAAATTACTAAGAGAAAATGTGAGCCGAACTCCTCCCTTTTTCTATCTGTGTCTGAGTCAGTCACCTCGGACTGATTTTTTATCAAGTAAAAAGAAATGGCCATTTTTACTGCACAAGCCAACTGACATATATTTTAGACTTTTTTAGTGAGATGAATCACTGTGTACAAATACTTAATATTTTGCATTGGCTATAAACAGAGCCTAAGTGTGACTATCTCAGACATTCACGTCATAGGTGTCTGTGTGTGGTCAAGTGAATGCTATTCTAAGACAATGAAAAATTACTCCAATGAGTTCTCAAACAACTCAAACAACATCCAATAGACATGTATCCCAAACCCTGATAATGGAGGAGTGGACTGAAAGTGTCACCTCAGGAACTAGGACTTTCTGAATCAGTCAACAAAATTATTACAAGCTCCTCTCCTGTAGTCATTCCTGGGAGCCTTGTTTGAAAAAATTCTATCTCTCTTGTCAAGGATCACTAAATATACTTCCACCATAATTCATTAGAAAATCGTAAAGTACTGGAGACATTAAAAGCATTTACAGTATTGTTTTATATCACTGCTGAGTTAGACTGATAGTTTCCTTGAGCTCTCTATAATGTCACTGGCTGCAAGAAGCCTCTGCAAAAGGTGATTCAGAGTAACATTGCAAGATAGGTGCTCTAAAGAAATCAGTCTGGGCAAAGTGGTACATATGCCATCACATAAGACTCACCATAAAACTCACCCTAAAACTCAGTTATGGATTTCAGAAGAAATTTTAAAATAAGAGAGCTAGTGTACCTACAAGGCAGCAGAGGAATTGATATAAAAAGCAGAATAAAAAATCAAATTCTTTTTTAATCTACTATAGAGATTTTATATCTATTATTTGAATATTTATTTTATATAAGATATTGCAGATATCTCGGTTGTTTCTCTTTTCAGTAAACATGCTTCACTTTTTACTCCTACAACATAAGACCAGCTAAAATTTTAAAGTAACAGTTGGTCTTGTTTGAAATTTACTTGTAAGGAAATGTAATTTTTTAGAGAGGAGCTCTCTTACTTCTTTTCCCCCAAACTCTGAAATTCCCTTTCTTTCCCACTGTAGTTACTGGTATTGTAAAAATGAGAAAAATAGATTATGAAAGTACACATTCAGACCTAGCAAACTCATTCTTGTCCATATAAAGGAAAGTTCCTGCTTTTCCATGTGTTGCTTTCTACTGAAATAAGTGTTTTATTTATTAACTGTAACTTTATGATATTGCTATGATTTAAGACACAAAAAACTAAAGCCTTCTGTCATTAAACTGAAGCAATATTTTACAGTTACTTCAGAGGAAAGGTGGGTTGGAAGTTTATCTTAAAACACTCAAGAGAATTCATTCACTCCATGCTATGTAGCTTTGTTTATTTAACTGTTTCTTGGAAAAAATAGAAAATTCAAAAAACATTTTTTCCCATTAGAAAACTTGAAGCAAATAGAATTTTATTGCCATGGCTTGAATTTCTTTATAATAAGCGACATACAGAATAGTGGAAAAAGTGATTTAAGCCTTTACTCATTATTGTGTTTGACAAGTGATAAAAAGTTCTTCTTACCACACCTTACAGGTTGGCCATATCATCCAGCCATTTTGTTGAGGTTTTTTCTTTAGAGGTTTTTTTTTTAAAAAAAAAAAGCCCAGATGGTGCAGGGGGTGGTGCAGTAGGATTGGGGAAATGTTTTGCTCAGGTTACAAAGTTATCTTTGGCACAACCTAACAGATACCACCAAACATTATGTTAGTAAGCAGATAAACTGAAGCTGAAAGCAAAATGAGATAAGTACTAAAAATAATGGAAACTAATCTGCTACAAGGCAGAGATAGTAATCCTTTCTTCTTCGCTACTATAACTTTGAATAATGGTGCATCAGTTCAATGAAATGGGGCTGTAGCTGCTCACTGAATAGCAGAGATTTCCATGGAAAGATGCATGCAGAAGGATGTAGGCTTTGAAGAGATGTTCCCTGCCCGAATGGAATTCATTTTACCTGACAGGTTACAAAGATACAGGGTAACGTGCTCCTGCTCACTGAAAGCATCTTTAGATAAGTCCGTGTGCTCTGAGATCCATCCCATGCTACTCACATTTATAGATCTGAAACTCCTGTTGGCTTGACATATAACTGTTCATCCCAGGCCTCTTTTCACTCTGCCTAGGGTCAGTTTTCTGAAATCTACAGGACATCTGATGATTAAGGTTGAAATCATAATCGTGGCAACTGAAGGCTGCTAGTCTACCTGGTCTGTTTCCTTTCTATGAAGCATTTATTTACAAGGTCTCTAATCTAGCATTATCTCAGAAGGCAGAAGCAATGATGATACTTGCAACAGCCACTTATTAACCCCTCCCACTACAGAAACTGCTGAGTTTGCATGACCTAGTTGCATTTCAGTGCAAGATAATAAGTTGCAGATTTTATGGTACCTCTAAAACTGCCTCTATCAGTTATAAAATTGACATCAATAGATCAAGGCAAGACTAGCCCATAAATAGCAAAGTTCACAGAACAGTAAAAATAATTTTAATTCTGTCTTGTTAAAAACCAAATAAATCCAATCTAGGCTACCAGTTTATGAATCCATTAATAATTTCTGCAATACTTGTTGGGTTTCTGCTAGTAAATCTGGCTGCAGAATCAGAGCTGAAGATGACAAATTTTGGATGTGTTTTGTCCACACTGTATTGTTTCTACCGAAAAGAAAATATCGTAACAGTACATTTTGTGTGTGACAATATATGAAGTTCAGCATACAAAACATTTTAAAAAACCCAAGCAATAAATGTAGCATTTTATAAAGAATTGTTTTCATTCTATAAATGTTTATTCATCAAAACTTACTGAAGTTTCATGGTTTGGTTTGGTTTGTTTTATAAAGAATAAGCCAGTTGTTTGTCCCTATACTCATACATAGTTTTCTAAGCCTTCTCTATAGACAAGTTTCTTTATTGATCAGGAAGCTGCTGTCTGGGTGGCAAGTCTTAATGAAACACTTATCTTAGAAAAAGGTTAGTAATATAGCTAGTGAAAACCAGTGTTCTTGCATTTAATCTCCTAATCTATTTCACATTATTTCCCAGGGGTACTATGAACTTCACAGACTCATGGCTTTGCACAAATAATCAATTATACAGCAGGATCTCATGAGTTTGAGAGTTGCTCTATTACCATTATCCACCTTTCTAAATGGACTTTTTCCTCTTCTGAAATAGTTAAAACTAGTTTAACTAGAGGGTAAAGGATACCCCAAATGCACATTATAATGTAAGCTCTGTAAAACAATATGTAATGAGGCCAAGTTAAAACATCTTTTAATATCTGACATAAGTCCATTCTATACTACACGAAGTGTATCTACCCAGAAGTGCACACTTATCACAAAAAGTGTTCCTTGTTCCTTATATAAAATCTCTCAGAGTTGTGCTCCTCTGGTAATGCAACCTTCTGACAAGCCACAAACATTGTGAAGCAAGAGGATGGAGAAGGATTATCACAACTCAGTGGCAAGCATCACATTTTGGGTTAAGGTTACATCAGATGATGGGCCCACATTAGTCATACACGCATGCAACTGCATGGAGGCTTTTTTTTCTCCATGGCAGGATTACAAATGACTAAATGATTGCAGATGACACCAGACTGGGAGGAGTGACTAATATCTACAGGGTTGTGCTGCAATCCAGAGGAACAACAGGCTAGAAAATTTGTAGGAACCTCATGAACATCAACAAGTGGAAGTTCAAAGCCCAGTATCAGTAACAACCCTATGAACCAATATATGTCAGGGGCAACTCAACTGGAAGGCAGCTTAGCAGAAAAGGACCTGGTGGCTGTGGTGAACACGAAATTGAAGAGAGGCAGCATGTGTCCTTGCAACCAAGAAGGCTGTGGCAAGCTAATGGAAGATTCGTGAGGAGGATTGTAGACACACTCTAGCGACTTGGAGCTGAGGTGTTGAAAAACATACATCATTCTAATTTTTGTTTAGCCTTGTGAGTTTGACAAGCAGAACTGTGTTTAGATAGTATAGGCCTGTGATAGACTTAACTCATCCTATCAAACATGCTTGAGATTCCTGCCCTGCTGTGGGAAAGATCAAAGCACTGTGGTAAACTACATCTGCGCAAATCCCTGATAAACAGTTGAAAATGTCAGGTTCAGTAATCCTCTAGCATGGACCAAGGCTTTGTCCCTGCTTGTGTGCTTGTCCCTGCTTGTGTGATTTCCATCTGAACATCAGAAATCACTTTTTTTACTGTGAGGGTGACCGAGGACTGACACAGGCTGCCCAGAGCAGTTGTAGATCGTCCCCCTTGCAGATATTCAAAAGCAGGCTGGACACAGTCCTGGGCACCCAGCTCCAGGCAACTCTACTTGAACAAGGAAGTTGTACCAGATGATTTCCAAGCTCATCCATTCTGTGACCCTGCATTAAACCTATTCACCTTTCTGTTTCCGTTTCTGTTTCTGCAGAAAAAAACATGACCGGGGCAAATGAAATTTTTTCATTAAGCCTAATTGCCTTTTGTTAAACACCATATCTTCCTTTCATGCAATTGATGAGTCAATGGATAAAATCTATTGAAGATCTATTTAACTCAATCTCTATCCTTGTCTTTCTAGAAATTCTTACCTTTGAACTGGTTCCAGTGCTATTTGCAACGCTCAAGCATTTCTGTCTGTGTTTCAGACACAGCATAAACCCCCACTCTTGTATCTTTAAAAGTTTGTAATTTCATTCTCTCTGGATGTTACAGAGAGCTCTCTTCCTTCTTCATGTCCATGCTGTTTTATTTTCCCCTCCGCTTTGTTTCAGATTTCTTTGTCCTCTTTTTTTTTCCCACATGCCATTAACTCATTGTCTATATCATTTTTCTAAACACCATCTTTTACACTACAACTTACTTCATAAAATATGTCCAGTGGTATACAAAGCCATCCACCCAGTGATGGATTAGATAATGGTTTACTATCTAAGTCAATACATCTTCACACTTCTTAGTTACCTCTTCCCCTTGATTTGACTTGACTTCTCCGTGTGAGAAGAAATACATTACAGTTTACTCAGAGCACTATGGCCAAGGTAAGTTTTGTGGCTCCATTTTATGTTACTCTGAAGCTGTCAGACACTTTATCCTCTAATACCCACATTGAATTTGAATTCTTTAATTCTCTGTATTGTTTGGTAACTTGCCTCAGCTGAAGCATCTTTTTCCTCCAAAACTTTTATCCCCTTTCCCAAACGGTTGGGGTCTGCATATTTCTGGATACTGTGTCAGTATTTGAAATAATCCTTTACTATCTACGGATCAAGAATCAATATGCCTTTCAAATACCCACTTCTTTTGCCCATCCTTTTATCAGTATTAATTGTGAGTAATCCGCCTTATATACCACTTTCTAAACTTTTTGTATCTAGAATACAAATTTCAGAAGACACAGCAATCTTTAAACCATTTGTTTGGAGCTAAACAATGATAAGCTATCCAAAAAATATTCACTTTAAAATTGCAGCTCTATCCTCTGGACTTGTTAGCATCTTTCTGAGTTAAACCTTCCTTCCCTGAGACCGGTTTTTACCTCCCTGCTGCCAATGACAACAAAAATCCTGCCTGTCAGCCTTAAACATTTTACAAGTACTTTCAGGCTTTCAGTAAGATAGACAGTGAATCTTGCGAGGAGTCTCTCCGAGCCCCATGGAAGAGCCTATCCATTACAATTCTCCAGTTCTCTACCAATCGTAGTTCAAATGTATACCACAACCTACAGGGTTTTTTTCATCTTGTATAAGAAAACCATGACAGATGCAAAATTTAATAATAACCATATAAAAACCTAACTTTTTTTCCTTTTCTTTCTTTTTTTCTTTCTTTTCTTTTCCTTCCTTTTCCTGAGTGTTTCGTTTGCCACTTTTGCAATGCAAATCATTGAGGCATTGTGTGCAGGCTTCCAAAAAGAAAAGCTGAAAAACAAATTGCATAAGTGTTAAGGACTGCAAGTAAAACAATTCACTTACACAGAGGTGGGATGGTATGTCAGAAGGCTGAGGAATGAAGTGCTTGCTTTTGAGTGTCTTAGTCAAATCGGGGGTTGCAATAAAGTTCACAAGGGGTTTAATAATCTAGTCATGCTCTGCTGTATCTGCTGGAATACAGACTTTGCAGTGACAGGCAAAGCTATATGCTTGATTTGGAAATATTATAGTATAAAAATAATGCAGTTGCCATTTCTGACAGCCAAATTGTTCCTCTGCAAATAAGCAACTTTTCTTGAGCTGCAAAGGCACAGCACCCAAGCAGACCAGAGTATAATACAAATATGACATTGTTTGTTGCTCCATCTCTGTGCATCTGCAGTTACAAGATTCATTTTACTGGTAAGTAAGGGTAAATCATTAACTCGGGTTGGCCTGCTTCAGGGTAAAGGAACACCACAGGGCTTTTTCACATATCTCTTTGGAAAGGAAACAGATAGGAAAGCAAACAATAATCTCTGAAAGCAAGACAAAGAAGCACAAATCCCTAATATTGTCAGAAAGTGATGAAGAATTGGAGTGGATTGAATACAGATTGGTTCACCACAGTCAGTGTGCATGTATATGCTCAAGAGAAATTGTTACGGGGATGGCAAAAAAAGTCTTTTCCTCTGAAAAGAGAAAAATAAGAAAAGAAATTTTGCTTTGTCTCATTTTTCCTCTTGGGAAGAGCTATGTTGACATGAAAATTGCAATATGTATAAAAAAATTAAAGGCTTTAATTTAAAAGATTTTAATTTCATTTTTTGGTTTCAAGAACTTAGTTTCTTAAAAACAGACTCTTACTGGAAGGTCATTTGGGATTTGCTTTTTAAAACAATTTTAAAAATTCCCCTGAGTGTTGCAAATTCTGAAAGAGAAAACATCACATTATCCTAAAATCAATATTCATTATCACTGAAAATTAGTCTTGGCCTTTACACAGCTTTCACACCTTTGCAGATTCTAGAAAGAAGAGCTTCTTCACACGGTAAAGGAATATCGTTGCATTTTTTAGCTCACTGTCTTCTCCTTGCTGTATCTTTTTAGAAAGTCAAAACAATTATAGTTTCAGATTACTGTATAAAACTACAAATGTATGCATGATAGCAACACACACATGTGCATAGGGATCTGCGGTCTTAGGAGTTCTTGTCTGAAGATACTGCGGAAAACAATACATCTCATTTATAAATGAAAATATTTATAATTCATGCATGTTTATTATTATATTTAACTGCTTAATGCCAGCTTTATGAAACAAATTGTATTTATACCATCCTGATAGCTACTCCATTGTGCATAATGAAGGCATAAAATCTTCAAGCAAAGCTGTGACTTCAGAATTGAATTATGGATTGAAGTTTTTTTCTTCAAAAGTCAAAGTCTTAGTTTTGGGTAATGGTGAATATTCAGCTCAGATGGCTTTAAAGAATATCAGGACTCTTACTGTGGGAAATTTTGAGACTATTTTTCAAAAGGTGACTGCAAAAAAGCTAAAATTTAACTTTTATTCCTTCCAAATTTCACTTGCATATTGTTCCACAAAACAATTTTACAGATGGAGAGTGGAGCTACAAAAAGCATTTCTAGGAAGATGTAAGGAATTCTGTATGCATATATGTATGAATCTGTGCACATTTTTAGCTAAAGGCTTCCAGTATAAGAATGCAAATAATACCTTCAGACAAACTGGTTGGAAGGATTTAGGAGGTTAGGATTAGGAGAGTATGTTCTGGAGCAAGACCAAGGCTGGCGAGTGCTCATCAGCGCTGCTCTCTGGTGCTGAGTGATGGTGTCAGTTCCTTCTCTGTTGTGGCAACTTGTTGTGGTATTTGGCACCCGACCTCTGCCGTCGAGGGTCATTTATACACTTTCTCTAACGTAGAGGATGCAAAAATGGCACTTTATTACGTAATGAACAGGGTTATATAATCTCCCAAGAAGCCTCGCCCATCGTGGGTGGTTACTGCATTCCTGTAACATAAGCACGTAAGCACGTAATCTTCCGACCGCCCACACTGCCACCCAGTGTTCTGCAACACTCTGTGACGCAGCATCTGTAACAGGTCACACCCTAATTAGGAGGTCCTTCCCATTGCTTCCTTCAGTTGGGATGAAGCTACCAATAGATCATAAAAACAAAGAAATCTCACTGGAATGGTGTTTTGCTTTCAACTGTTTCACGGGCTTTATTTGTAAAACAGGAATGTTGTAATATCTTCGTGTACAACCAATACAAGAAATGCAAGTGTTTTCCTCTGGTGGCCATATTGGGCTTTTCTCTGTCTGTACATCAGTTTAGCAATGACAGTCCTATGTTTCTCTAGCTTCACCTGCGTAATTCCTTCAATTTTCATTCTAAATCCAACACAGTAAAAATCTAATGAAAACTGTAACTGAGTTAAAACTAGTGTAATATGACCAGCAAATATAGTTTTAAGTCCCCTTCCTTACCCTTAGGGACTTCAGCCAGGCTGTTCAGAGCAAAGATGAGAGAACTGTGTAATACCACAGTCCAATTAGCAAATCTGGCACATACAGTTATGGTGTGACTGAAAAAAACATTTATTTATTCCCAAGTTCTCCAAAGGAAAAAAAATCAATATGTGCAACTGTAGGGCTCCTCTACAACTGAAACTGCCAGTAGCTGCAAGCACTCCAACCCAGACTACTTGAAGTTTCAATAATCAGTCTAGTTCACATTATCTGAGAAGTGTCAGTTTTAATCCATCCAGTGATCCCCTAATAGGTTTTTAAAAGAGTGTATTGCTTTGAAAATCAGTAGTTATACTGGAAGAAAGA
>NW_010400565.1:0-647 GCF_000710305.1 Buceros rhinoceros silvestris | reverse complement strand
GGGAAATGGCAAAAAGAAAAAAGAAACAAAATAAATCCCCAGCTGTATGTGTAACACGATCTTTTCTAGAACAGGGGCAACCTTTCATTTCCACAACAGCCTGCTGGAATCCACAGACACTCAGATGTCACAGGTGGTGGGGACAAGAGTTTTGAGAATCACGGCCCTGACAGCTCCTAACTGATGTTTATTTTTATTACATATTAAGGAATAGGAAATCATTGCTCTAATTTAAAAAAATAGCTATTCTGTGCAATTTCAAATGCAGGATAATCAGCCTGCTGCAATTCAGCCCACCCTCAAAGAAATAGGGACAGAAATTTATATTGGTTTTTGTTTTGTTTTCCTTTGTGTAACATGTAAGTTGTTCTCAACATTGCAATTTGAAAATCATTCTGTGTACAATCAGTGTCCATTTACTGCAGTTCATCTTGAATCTATACAGACAAAACCTTGCAGTTAAATATTTGCGTTACTAATACTCGACTCATTTACCTCCGTGTTCTCTAGACTCTAATGGACTCATATTTTATACTGCTAGATGTATTTAATCAGTTCGGTAAAGCAAATATAGATTGAATTTTGCACTTGGAAGGCTTTTTGTTATTAGGCCAGAATATATGTGTCCTGGGTTCAACATGGAGGAA
>NW_010400564.1:0-3214 GCF_000710305.1 Buceros rhinoceros silvestris | reverse complement strand
ACACTCCCCAGGATGAGTCACAGAAACACCAGTGGGACAGGACCTCGGCACCTTTGGAGGTGCAGCCTTGGGGGTTGCACCTGTGCCAGCATCATCTACATGCTGATGGAGAACATATTCATGGTAAAAAGACACTGTGGCACACCTGGCAAATTGATTATATAGGTCCGCTGCGACCTTCAGGAGGTAAAAGGTGCATTTTAGCAGGAGCAGAGGTTATTTCAGGAATCACCATGGCTACATCCATGGCAGCTGCCACAGGAGAAAAAACAGTTTACAGCTTAAAGCTGTGGGTTCGTACTCTCCCTCTTCCAGAAGAAATCCAGAGTGACAATGGGTCACATTTTACAGCCACCGTAGTGCAAGACTGGGCCAAAGAAGAAGGAATCCGATGGACTTTCCACACTCCCTATTATCCCCAGGCCAGTGGTATCGTTGAAAGAACAAACGGCCTGGTTAACGAATCAGGATGGCATCTGCGACTACCTAATGCCATCTATCACCTGAATAACAGGTGGAGTGGGGATGACTGCCCAAAGGTGGAAGCTTTCCATGCGTGTGCTACCACCCTGGTGCCAAAAGCTGATACACAGCCAGGAGAGCACCCTACCAGATTCCATGCGGGACAACCCGTAACGGTCAAAATGCCCCAGACTGGGACTGTGGCAATGGTATCGACCACCCCAAAAAATCCCTGTGCCTGGGAAGCTAGAGACTGTTCAGGGAAAATACACCGAATTCACACTCTACACAGCCAGGAGAGCACCCTACCAGATTCCATGCGGGACAACCCGTAACGGTCAAAATGCCCCAGACTGGGACTGTGGCAATGGTATCGACCACCCCAAAAAATCCCTGTGCCTGGGAAGCTAGAGACTGTTCAGGGAAAATACACCGAATTAACACTCGGTGGATAGTACCTTCATTTTCATTTACGTGGCCGGTTGTTTTCCCAGCCGAGCATATTTCCTCATTTCTTTTACAGGAATTCTGACTGAACTGTGCGTGGACAGAAGGGAGCACCTACGTGGACCTCGAGTGTATACAAGGCATGTTGATATTGATCCCAGCCATAACAGCATTCCTCCTGTGGGGGATAATTTGGAAGCCTGAATTTTAAGAAAAGCGGTAATGGCTAGTCGGCAAGTTTGGTTGGTAATATTATTCTATACCCTACCGATGGTCTGTGACCACCGTAATGAAGAATGGCCGTGGTCTCATGCGTATGTTAAATACACCGGAAGTACGGGACGTGCCATGAACAAAAATCTAAACCTGGTGACTGTGGTTACGCGTGGGAGTGAGGTGCACTTGGAACCGGACTGGGAGTGGGACAAAAAGGGGTGTCTGCTTTCTCTGACAGGGACAACTGGAAGAAAAATCCAAATAGGATGTAGGAAAATTAATGGGTCTACCCATGAGAAAGTTTCCCAACTTACGATCTCTGGCAACCTATTAGATCTTGACTCAACGACCAACATTAATCCAAACATCACAGTTAAACTCTGTCCCACCAAGGACTGGGGCTGTGCCAGTTACGGTTCTACCATACTGTGTTGTCGCCAACGACACCTCCCATGATAAAGTTTCCCAACTTACCATCTCTGGCAACCTATTAGATCTTGACTCAACGACCAACATTAATCCAAACATCACAGTTAAACTCTGTCCCACCAAGGACTGGGGCTGTGCCAGTTACG
Organism: Buceros rhinoceros silvestris; assembly: GCF_000710305.1. Taxonomy (NCBI): domain Eukaryota; kingdom Metazoa; phylum Chordata; class Aves; order Bucerotiformes; family Bucerotidae; genus Buceros; species Buceros rhinoceros. Next base: position 1,514 of record NW_010400564.1, on the reverse strand, counting down.
GTTCTACCATACTGTGTTGTCGCCAACGACACCTCAACAGTGATCTGTTAGATCCAAGCATAGTAACTGTTGAAATTGTCAAGAACTGCACCAAGGCAAAAGGAGAAGATTGTTGGTACAACTTTCCATTGACCAGGCCTGTCTATGTGACATGTCACTGGTAACAAAGCGACCCACTCCTATGGGTCTGACATTTAGATTTAAAATAAATGCTGTGGCCAAGCCCAGTCCAGCATCACCTACTACTTCATATCCATCTACTGCCCATCATTCAACTTCGACAAAAACCCTGACCCCGCAGATTTTTCTATGGGACATGTCACTGGTAACAAAAGCGACCCACTCCTATGGGTTTGACATTTAGATTTAAAATAAATGCGGCGGCCAAGCCCAGTCCAGCATCACCTACTACTTCATATCCATCTACTGCCCATCATTCAACTTCGACAAAAACCCTGACCCCGCAGATTTTTGGGATTGGGTCATACGTGGTTAGGAACACAGGTCAACAACAAATGCTGTTTAATCCCTCATGGTCTCTCAAACGAATTGAATCACTGATGCAAAACAATGTTTCAGACATTCAGCAGCTTGCTCACCGTTTCTAAGAACTTCCTATGAAGGATGGACAACCTGGCTGCAAAAATGGACCCTTTCTGAAAAGCAGGCAAAAAGAGACCTAACTGGTGTCCTAGGCACAGGATTGGGAATTCTAAATCGCATTGACTCAGAGGTCTTGATGAGGGAATTCTAAATCCCATTGACTCAGAGGTCTTGATGAGCAAACTGGCCACCACAACCGGTGACCTGAATAAACTGACACATCCTTTACGATCTTCCCTGCTGGCCTTGGGAACTAACCAATGGCTTTTGTCAAATATATTGCCAAAATGGGAAATGGTGAATGGACAAGACCACAAATTGATTATAGGTGCACTTGGTGTGGCCCAAAATAATATTTCTCTGGCTCTCACTTGCATCCAGGCTCCGCTATGGATACGATCCGTGACAGCCACAGTCAGAAGGGACGGTGAGGAAGGCACCCTGCCCGCTGAAATTAGAAAAGAGATCTGGGACAATGCAACTGATTTTGAAAAGAAATCCCAGTCCTGGTGGTACCCAGTGAATTTCACTTCTGACCTCATCACCAACAGTGCCACGACTGTTGTGTTAATCATACACAACGCTTCGGTACATACAACATAGCCAATCATGCGTTAGGGCTGCATCACAACGGAACTCTGTCCTTTAAAAGCACAGAGTGTGGGCCCGACAGGACAATGATAAATGGCAAACTGTCGATGTGGATGCTTGTGCCACACGAGGACAGCAAGGATTTGCTTGTGAAAGGAATACCAGAAGGGTTCGAGACATTTGTCTTGATACCGAACAAAATGTTTGTAATTTTGAGATTCATCCTGACGAAAACCCCAAAACACTCCTTATATACATTGGCAAAGGTTGCGCCGGTTTAAGAACCGGTTGTTGTTACGAAAATACCCCGCAGACAATTA
>NW_010400563.1:58974-73239 GCF_000710305.1 Buceros rhinoceros silvestris | reverse complement strand
CATCCCCATCCCCATTCCCATCCCCATCCCCGTGCCCAGGCTGGTAAATCTGGCAAGGTCTTCTCTTGGCATGGGTTTGTTTGGCAGGTCAAGGTCCGGAAGAGACGTGGTTTCTGTAGCTTCCTGCAGGACCCTCTACCCCGTCATGTGTCTGGGTATAAGAAGAAGCTGCTAGTTTGTACTTATACAATTAAAACTGCATTAACTGAAGAGTCTTGAAGTCCATCACTTTTAAAGAAGTGGCACCCAGCTACACTCAACGTGGCTTTACCGGTCATTCGGACCCTCAAAACAGGAATAATGTGTTGTCATGGAAAGGTGTGACTTTCTAGATGCTCCGTTTTGACACTTTAAAATCATTAAGGCTTCCTACTTGAGGTGTGGAATGTTTCTACATTACCCGTGGAAATCTCTCTCACCCGAAGGCTTGGTGTGACCCCTTGATTCCCAAGGACTGCGCCACCACACCAAGGGACGAATGCCTCACAGAAAGGGGGCTTTGAGAAGGACCAGCCTTGCACTAAATGAATTCAGCAACTCCGGTTTGTCATTTTGCCCTTCTTTTGCAGGGAAAAAATACCCACCAGCAACAAAAAACCCCCACGCTAGTGATTTCTTTTGACTTAAACTGGGCATTCAAAAAGCTGTTTTTATTAATGAATCATATTAAGCCATCAGTGAAAGGCTCCCTGACTCTGTTTAAATAACAGGCTATGATTCCTCCCTCCCGCACCCCCCTTCCCTTTGGCTCCACTGCTATTAATTGAGGAGTTTCTTTGTTTCTTTTCTAATGAAGCTAACAGAACACATCTGTCAGGTGCTTGTATTCTTCACCCGTCTATAGTATGTAATAGCCCAGCTGGAGGCTATAATGCTACACAATACCCCTGGCCGTTACAGCAACTATTTATTCCTGGGCTTTTCCTCAGATAGGGATTTGAAAAAAGTCTGAAATTTGGGCCTAATTGCTATTTACACAGCGATAGACACCTGTTCTAGCTGAGACACTGGCTCATGAATCCCACACCTGAGACCTTAGGGAAAGCGAAGGGGAAAATTTCAAGCAGCTGCCAGTCCAGTTCAGAAACAGAGAGCTTTTCTAGGCGATATCTACGTACAGGACATAAATTCGTGCCTGCGCATTGCCATAGCTACTGTTTCACGGCCAAATGTTCATTTACAGGCTTAACATATGCTGCTTGTGTGGACACACGTACACAACCGGGAGGAGAGAGTTTTCTGCCTCCACTTCTACGTTTTTATTGGGCTCTCCCAAATTTGTTGTGCCAGGATTTCTTTCTCCAAAAGACCGGTGGCGGTGGGTGGCTGCCAGCCGCTGAACTTCCACTCCTGCCTCACGTCGTGCAGCACAATCGCTCCATTTCCCCGTGTTTATGCAAGGGATCCTGCTCTTCCCCTTTGGTTTTGTTCAGGGGAGTTATTCTCGCCCGCGCGCTCCTCAGGAGCGATGATAGTCCACGGTGGCGGTGGTGGCTTTGTTACCGTAAAGCCGCTGACAGCAGGGACGCAGTGCAACCCCACACACGGACCTAGTGTAAGTTAGCAGCCTCTCCACTGCAGTGAAGCACTCGAATGGATTAGAATGCAAGCCCTGTTCATTAGCTGAGATGTTTGTCCAAGACACAGAGCTGAAGAAAAGGTTTCTTTCCTTTTCTCTCCTCCTCTCTCAGTCTTATCATTCTCCTTCCCCTGTTTGCTTCTGCTCGGTGCCACACAGCCGCATCAGTTAGGTACAGGACAGAAATAAAATCCTATTTCTTTAGCAGATGAGGGTGACCACTGTCTCTGGCAGGGGAGGGACCTGGGGTGCCTGCTCCTTCCAAAACCTTTCTCTGCAGTCAGGGAGGGCCTCTCAGCTTTTTGGTCAAGACCTCTCTTTTGTGGGAAGACCTTTAATTCAGTTTATTTCTTTAATCTGGCGATGCTCTGTCATCCCGAGCCCACCTTTTTAACACCTTTTTTTGACAGGGGAGGGGAGAGGCAGGAGAAGAGGTAGAGTAATTACCTGGAGAAATTGGCTCTTATGTCGTGCAGAAGACATCTGAGAGCTGCTGAACATCAAATGCAAGAAGGGAAGGTGACGAATAGGGTGGTTAATAGATGGATTTTTTTTTTAAAAAAAAGGTGAGAAAAGCTCAAACAGGGGATGAAATAAGACTGTTGAGCCAAGCCGAATATTCTAGAGGCTTTTAAAAACATACATATCAGAAAAAGAAAGATGAGTCAAGGAGCCAGGAGAGCTTTTAAATGGGGTGGGGCACCCAGAGTGGTCAGAGACAGAGGGGATACTGCTAACATTAATTATTTGCCGCAGGGCTCACAAAAGCAGTTCAGTAGCTGAGGACAGAAGCAGAAATTCATTTCCCAGAGGAGGAAGAAGGAAGTAGTGAGTGATCTCAGGATCACTCCAGAACAGGTGATAATGAAATTAGGTTTAATGAAGATTAGGAAGACACCAGGCCCAGATGAGCCTCCCTCCCAAGGTTATGAAGATGATGCTGGTAATAAACGCTCCCTGCACATGAAGAGGAATCTTACAGGTAGAGGGAAATCACAGCTGCATCTGGTTTAATGGGAGCTGTGGGATAGTAACAGCTTAACCTTTTTCTTCTAAAGACTGAAGTTTTAATAGCCGCTGAGTCCCTAGGATCACAGACTCACCCTCGTAATGCACCTTCTCCATCTCTGGAATAAAGGGAACAGGTAATGCAGGCTGGATTAGAGATAATTTCCCTGCTATTTTGCCCTGAATGACACTGGGACTGCATTCTTTCTGGTGAAACCAAATCCTTGAGCTCTCACAGAAACCAAACCACCTATACAGACGTATATGTATTGATATTCTTCACTGCAGAAGCTTGTGAATATAGCACAGTCGAAACAAGGCGAAACCAAGGAGAACTGGAAATGTAGCACCCCTTGCAGAGACAATAAAGTGATGAGGTGACAGATCTGACCCACCTTGGCTCGTGCCAGGGTGATTGAGGAGGGCACAGCCTCCAGCTGTAGCCTGGCCAGTGGGTCAGGACCCTCCATAGTGGCACTGATTTCAATTGCCTCGTGTAATTTTATATTCAGCAACTGCTGCCTGGGGCAACGCTGGGAAGGTGATGTCTCTTCTGCTGCCTGTGTAGTCCCCTGGGGATGGGTGTGTGGTTCCTTAATGTCCATGAAGAGAAGACTTTGGGTCTGTGATCCTTGCTGAACAAACCTGCTGCTGATCCACAGCCTCTGTCTAGCAGAATACACGGTTTTTCATAGGTTTTAAGTGCCATGACAGGATGTTCGTGTCCTACTGACCTCACCCATGTTTCACCAGCTTGATGCTTTCACAAGTCTCTTCTGGACTTGTGGTTTTGTCCTCGGTATCAGACTCTCCCACTGCTCCTCTCTCTAAATGCCCATATATTCCTTATTTGACCTGTTTTCCTATAGGAACTGTTTCTTAAAGTGTGATTCCTACCTCCCCTTGTACGTGTTGCAGGTCCAACCAGCTTCTTCCCTGTTTCTGTTATCACAGCTGTCTTCACCTGAGCTACAACAAGCTGGTCCTCAGGGCAACCCCTTCAAATGCCGTTTTACTGTGAAAGTTTTGCAGGAGAGGGCCTTGAATTTTTTTTTTTTTTTTTTTTTTTTTTTTTTTTTTTGTAATCAAGAAAATTACTTCCCAATTGAGAAAGAAAACATTGTGCTTTTGAGTAAATTGTAGTGATCCTCTCATATAAATCAGCATTTTTTATGATGCTGCCTCAAAAGCTTCCTTGTTGTCTAGGTAAATAATGCTCAGTTTCCTCCCGTTGATTCCGGGTGTTAGTTCTGTGATGATTTCGCTCAGCTTTGTTGGCCATAATGTTTCTTGATAAAGATACACCTATACCTTTGATTGGACTGAGCCCCACTGAATATTGCGTTACTCCAGCTCTGTGTGGCAGATATCTTCCCTGCTACGGAAATCAAATTTACAGCCGTGAAGAGTTTTTGGAATCATTAGTTCTGCATCCACGTTTAGGGGTTTCTGACGTCCACCTCGCTTTCCTTTGTTATCTCTCTAGCTGAAACAACTGTTATCAGGAAAACATAGTTGTTAGGATGCCATCCCCAGCTCTGTTCTCTTTATCATAGGTTAATCCTGTCTGTGTTACATAGGCAAGGTTCAGAGCGAGCAGCACTGGCCTCAGCAAATGCAAAGAATTTTTGAGGCAAGCAGTGCAAGCGTAGGGTGACCAGACAGTCTGTGTGTTGGCATCATCATTTTGTTTCATCTCATTATTAACGGGTGAAGTTCTAGATATAAGTGAAAGAAACAGTTCAGAGATTTGAAAAGTCAGCTTTATGTGAGGGTTCCTAGTTTCCCTCTGTCAGCAGTCAGAACAAACGGCAATAGTGGTTTATTTACAGCTCTGGCTGGTTCTCAGATTTTTGTCTCAACCTGGTTAAATCTGAATCACAGCTTACTTCCAACCTTGCCACCATATTTTTTCAATGACAAAGTGTAAAAAATGACTTTTGGTCATTCAGAGCTTTTTAAATAAAGTGAAATGGTTTGCAAGAGTTTTAAAACCAGCCAGTTTTGACCCTGAGTTTTGGCCTCTGAGAAGTCCTGCTTCACTACACCCAAGATAAAGCGTAGTTAGTTTTGGAGGGAGAGAATTTAATCCTCTATGTTCTGGTCTTCCTCTGGGGAGTATTCTCTAGACTGACATATTGATACTTGTGTATAATCTGAAATACAGAATATGTGTTTGTTCCCAAATGTATGTATATGTGTGCCTAAAAACCAGCACATAAATCTATGAAAAAGGTCTCCTGAAATCAGTGAGATTGTTCATGGATAAAGGCATCGCACAACGGAAGCAGAGGTAGCAGATTTCAGAACTTTTAAACCCGGCTCTAGAAATCAAATGAATGAATTAAAAATAGATGAGAAGAGGGTGACGAGGGCTTCTCGGGCTGTGAGCTGCTTGGCGCCAGGGCCTCACCACACCACGTGTTTGTGCTCTGCCTTGTGCAACAGGGGTTTGCGTTTTCGTCTGACCCTTAGGCCCAGCGGTAGTGAAAATGATTAACGGTGACAGCCCGTTTTAGTGAGACTCGTGGGGTCGCTCCTTCCCGTGTGTGAGTGTCTGGCCGTGCAGACCATCTAACCAGGAGCTGCGAAACATCCTTGTGGCCAAGATGGTAATTGCTTACAGAGGAAATTAATGCTGGGAGAGTATTTAATGTATTTTAAGCTGCCTTTTAATGCTATTTAGCAGGTGGAAACAAGGAAGAGATTTAGCAGCGTGTGAGCAGTCAGCTCTCAGTGGACCACCAAAAGGCTGGAGCAGCTGAGTTGGGCTATCAGAGACACTTCCAGATGTTGCCCAACAGCATCCATTTGACTGATTATGTGGAATAATAGTGGAGTCCAGATGTGCCTGAGCTACTTCTGAGTTCTCAGGCAAAGAAACTCGCCTATACGTGACAAAGATATTATACGGTTGCTTGGCATAGTCCAGGAGTTTATTTTACATCCAGCGTTTAACCTCTTTTCCTCCCAAGGTACAAATGTCAATATTGGATTTTCTCTGGTTGAATGGATGTGTCACAGTGGAGATTAACCACTGGCAGTGATAAAGGACTTTCACTTGCCAAAACTAAATTTGTCACAAATGGATCAAAACAGTCTGAGGTACAGAAAAGAAGCGAGAGGGGAAATCTTGCCAAGTTTAGTCATGATGGTTCATTAAACTGATCTTAAGACCTCGGCATGTGCCCTTTATCTAGGAGCTCCTGCTTTCGGCTGGTGGGAAGTGTTGGCTTGTGTGCACCGGCGTGTCTGTGTGCACAAGCGCACGTACACTTGGGGACGAGGTGTCAGGGCAATAGTTAACGAGACAAATGAAGCTATCACTTAGCGCAGCGGAATTCCTCAAAATCCCGCTATTCTCTTTGGCTATTCCCATTTTCCCAGCGTAGGCTGAATTTCCTCTCTCACTCTGCGGATAATGTTGCTGTTCCACCATTTATTGTTGTGCTTCATTAACCGCAGAGCAGCGAGGGAGGCACGTGGGCTGTGGGAGCACTGGGTTCCTGTGAGCTGGGCTGGGTGGGACCTTTGCTGCTGGGGGAGCCCTGGCTGCCCCATTGCACTGCGTGCAGCTGGTTGCACTCCTGGGTGTCTGAGTGCCTTAAAAAATATGGCCCTTCCCCCCACCACATAAACCCAAACAGCACCTATTCTTCCTGCGTAAGGGACCTCTCCTCCGTTTACATCGTAACGTAGGTTGTGTACGTTAGCTCAGCTCACCTCGGATTTAGCTCTTGCTGGAAAACGGTTCCGCCCTTCTTATTTATTATTCTTGCAATCTTTGTTCTCTCTGCAAAGCTCAACGGCAATAACTTTATATGTTCTTCTGGTTCACCGATTCTGGGTTTTTTTCCCTGGGTATCATTTCAGGGGCCTTTATCAGAAGTTTTCCACTTCTGTGATTTTTAAGTTTTACATGTTTACTGCCTTGTTAATTATCATGAAAAGGGGAGTGAAGGAGAGAAAGGGAAGAAAAAAGTAGGCTACACACGCATCTGTTATTAATATATAATGGATACAGTAATGTTGTCCCAATTGTTCAGCACCAAATGTTAGCATTCACAACAGCGACTTGCAGGGCAATGTGTTGTTGAAGTGTGGTGAGTGCAGGATTCAAAGCACAGATCTGCTTTTTGTTTCCTTTGACTTTACACAACTCTCTTCGCTGGGAGGTAATGGCAAACACAGGCACCTAACAGGCAAGGGAAAAGGATATACCAAAGAACTGCGGGGCTGATTTTTCTGGGCTGCCAGAGCATAGGTGTAAGGTCAGGGGTAGTGTTGCTGGATGTTAAAATGCATCCAAATGATTAAATATTTTAAAATGAGCAGTGTAATACAACTTGAACGGAAGAGCTTTTAAAAAGTTGGTGGAGCCTTTCTCGTCGTCGAAAAGCGGGGAAGCTCCAGCAAACTGGGAGAAGGTCACTATTGGAAGAGGCTCCTCACTCAGCCCAGGTGATTGACATTACCTTTAGCTCAAACAAGATTCTGGGCCAATAATGTCAGAGTTGTTACTGTTACGGAGGTGTTACTCCAGTTGCTACTGGAGTCCGTACATGGGAAAATGAGCATTGATGAAACCTACATAATGGCTAATTGGGGTTTTTTTAAACCAAACTTGTTCCAGTGGTGAGATTTCAAGTGTGATGGCTAAAAGTACCTGCAGTGTCCTGGTAGGCATCTCTACAGTGCTTGATTTTATGCTTGAACCATTTTGACCGGCTCAGAGGACTGTCATGCCACAATGTCCAGGGGTGGTCCAGCTGGACAGGCAGTGGAGCAGGAGCCGTGGAAGTCGCACCAATTTTTGTTGCAACCAGAGCACGTCTTGGGTGAAATCATCCTATCTTAACTGAAAAAACGCACTGATCTAAAATCAGTAGGGCACAAGTGAAATGGATTAAATGATTCTATTTTAAACAACCTAAAAGCGACTGTATTATTACTCTAAGTCAGGTAGTGGTTAGTATGAATTATTGATAGAAATGACTGTAACGATATTTTTATTACAATAATAGTAACAGAGGAGAGTCAAACAGCCTGACAGATCCAATAATTTCACAAGGAATCGGTATCTAGCTGATTCTAAAAGCATCTAATGAGGACATCCCTGCCACTGGAGGTAAACAACGTCAGTCTCTGATCCTGTGGTCTGGAGCTGGGTCAAAAGCTGCGAGCAGCCCAGCGCCCTTCCTCTGGGCACCGAGGAGCACAGGGGGAAATGTTAGAGCAATGCCCTTTCCATTGAGGCTGGGGGGTTTTTCTATTGTGTTTAGATATCACGTTCCCTGTCTATGTCAGGCTGACAGCAAGCAGACAACTGCGGTACTAGCAGGTTGTTTGGGGAGCATCTGTTCCTCGGGAATGGTGATTTACAAAGTTTTACCAAAGTCCTGAAAATAGCCTAAGCAGGAAACACTGCCCTGAAATGTAGAAGCAGTGTATTTATTAGGGAATGCAAATGCAAATGTAAATAGAAAGGAGAGGGGGAGGTGGCCCGTAATTCGGAGCTGCTCCAGGAGAGAGCGTCGGGGAGGACAAGGCAGCCATCTCATGCAAGGCAACAGGAAACTTCAAGCAAGAAACTGGCATAAACCAAGAAGGTCAGCCCTGGCAGAGCAGCCAAGCTCTTCCTCCATGAGACATGGCTAGTCCCAGCGGCTGGTGCATGCTGCAGGGGGTGGCAGGTCCCAGGTCCCCACGCCTCAGGCAAGGACTTGAGCAAGGGGTGCTGTAGCTCCACGCAGACCCATGCACATGGTTTTCTCCTCACAGGGTGCACGGTGATGTTGGGGAGAGGATCGGCGTTGGGGGAGTCTTGTTCCGGCGTGGAATGAGATCCAGCTCTTCCTGATGTTGCCTAAATTAGCTGAAGTTTGATCCTGAGATGAGATTATGACATTTTGCTCTTGTGTAGCTGCTTGCAGGATCGCCGTTGAATGTTTGACCCTGACTGAACAGTACATGAGGGAGCTTTTCTCCCTCCAGCTTTTATCCATCACCTTGCTTTGCAATAAACATGTCTGGTTCAGTCTGTCGCTGAAATCCGAGGTGTCCTTCGTGGAGAGAAATCGGTACAAAAGGCAACTGTAGTGCTTGTCACCTGGCACACGTGCTCTCCGCCAGCCTGCCCGCCAGGCCAAATTAGCACCAGGGAGCCACTTGTTGCAGACGTGAGGTAATGCCTCTTTGGCAACACCTTAGTTTTAGGGTTGGATTATGACTTTGAGAATATCTTGGGCTTGTTGGTTCAGGCCAGGCTTACAGGAGCAGTGGGGAGGGTTTGGCTCTGGCAAGCAGTGGCTGCCAGCGAGCCAGGCAGGGAGGTCAAAACGTACCAGGGCAGGAAGCTCTGCTCTGGCCTTGCAGTGGATGAACACATGTTCAGCATGAGCAAGGGGAAGTTGTCACTGCTCCCGGTGCCACCAGCAGGCCCCGCCTGGGGCCATGTCACTCTGCCCTGTGGATGATGCTGAGAGCACCCGGCAGGTTTTCCTCGTGGGAAGAACGGACTGCAGTAACCATGGGCAATGGAGAGGCAGCTTGCCCAGCTACCTCTCCTCGCAGGGAGCGCTGAGGCCCCGCGGTTTAACCCAAGATGACCCTGAGGTGTGCAGTGTTGGTGTCCCTGCAAGGGATGATGAAGTGCAGACAGTGCACTGTTTATGCAGTTGGTTACAAGCCAAACATGGAGCTTTCCCCCTCTCACTTCCACAGGCCTGTCTGCCTCTTGCAAGCTGTATCTGACCTTCTGCAAAGCTCCTTCACAACCTGAGAGCAAACGGTTTGATCCAGGTCCTACAAGCCCTGAGCACTGTTCCTCTGAGGAGCTGCAGCATACTGGGTGTTGGGGAGCTTTGCTGTGCTCGGGCTGCAGGGAGAACCCTTCCTCCTCCCAGTGCCATCAGCTCTGCTTTTCCATCAGCACTCAACTTCCACGCGAAAAATTTATACTGATAGCTTAAAAAGGCAACATCAGTGGTTGGAGTCAGAGCAATAAAAGTGAAGTGCATGGCTGCTGCCAGGCTTCTTTCTCGCTCCTTGGTGTTCTGGCTCCAGCATTCAAGCAATAGATTTAAATATAAACCAGATCATTAACGGCTGGCTCAACATCTGCTAATATTATTTTCCTTGCATTGTCTGTGCGTCTTTGTTTATCTCAGTGTGCTACTTTGTTTTTCCCCTTTTATAATAAGGATCATTCCTTTATTTTAAAGCACCGCATCAATTTTCAATCGCTTGGGTTCTTGGAGCCTCCCACGCTTTGCCCACATGCTTGCACCGCACGAAGAGGTGGAGAAACAAAGCGAACGCGAGGCGTGGGATGATTGTTGCTTCAAAAAACAGTAATTAAGAATCTGTTAGAAAAATAACAACTGAGTTTAATAAGAGCTTAACTTAGCTGCGTGAGCTGGCCGGAGAGAGACTCCTGGGCTGTTTCATAGGAACAAAGCAGCTCAGCTCTTCAGGAGTCTTTCAAGTGACGTTGAAGGGGCTTCATGAAACTCCAGTGAGAGGCATTGTTCTTGTTTCTCTTGGAGAGATGTCTTGCCTTTTTCTTTAAACAGAAATTATAATAACCAGCATTGTAACAAAAATTCAAACACAAAAAGTGAAAATTTTGGTATAATATCCGTCCTTATACTAAGGTAGCTGATTTATATCAACAAAATCCTGGGCAATTCTCAGTTAAGCCCGAAGCCTGTGGTTTTTACACATCTCCCTCTACCTCCACACCATGGTGCAGATGAGACAATATGCGAAATCACCAGCTGTTCAGATGGTCATGGAGTACTTCAGCTCAGTGAACTGAGGACGGAGTGTACTTTTTTACCTTGAAATTTGTCTGTATTTCTTTTGTCCCCACTCTCCCAACTTCATAACTCTTAAAGGTCATCACATTTATCCCGATGAGAAAGAACTAAAGAGGGAAATTAGATCTGTAAGTACCTAGTGAACATAACTTTCTGTGAAGCAAATGGACTTATAATACAGCATCATATGACTAGAGCTGTCTTCTGCTTTGGGTCATTCAAGAGGAGCTTGTTTCTTACTTGCCAGAGGCAAGTAAAGAGAGTCTTTCAAGTAGTCTTTCCCTTTCTCTTCTCACAAGCAGAAGCAAAAAGCCCTTTTCCTCTTCCTAGATCTCAAGAGGTCTTCCAGTACCTCAAGAGGCCTTTTATTCCACAAGAGGGTTCCTGGTTGTCGGGAGGAGACCTCACCCCTGAAAGAACAGGGAACCTCCACCACTTTTAAGACATTTTTAATTTAGGAAACCCAGGTTCACTGCTTTATTGCCGGTCCTGGGCCGGGAAGCACTGTGGCTCCCTTTGTGCCCCTTGCCTGGGCCTGGGGCAGCAGTCTTGAGATGCTAAAGTGCTTGCTCCCTTGGAGACAAATGACAGAAGACAACTGCAAAGCATGGCCAAGTTCCCTTGCTGTACCCTCTGTTTCTTCAAAGGTCTTCATTGCCTGTTTTCATCTGCAGTGCTTGCTGGGATTTGGCTGGGACTGGTTGCAATTACTGTACATCTGCCCTAGAAGAAGTCTCCTACCAGCGTAACACAGGCATGGGCTGTTTAGCGTTACCCAGGGAGCTCTGAGCAGCCCTTCTCTATGGTAAAGCGTAGTTAGCTGCCATTGCTTTGTACGGCCCTTAAATTCGCAATACAGGTGAGAGGTGACTGTAGTACATTAATGGTGGCTCCATAAGTAAAAAAAAAAAGAAACTGCTCTGCCTTGGCATGACTATTTCCTTTCTGCTACCCCGTTGAAGCGAGGTTTTACTTGGGAAAGTCACGTTTCCAAACGGTTTGATCAATAAAATGTTCCCCCAAGTGTTGTGACTGCTGGTAGCCAATTCATGCCAGAAAGAAGCGCGTCTTGTATCACCCAGTGTCTCAAGATGGTGGGGCTGGAGGAGTAAAGGACCACTTGCAAAATCCATCCCTGGGGTGACAAAATTTGGAACAATCTCTGGTGCTCACCAACCTTTGCCTTAAGGAGGAATTGCAAGACCTTACTTGGTGGTAACTTCAACGTTACCTCACTCCAGTGAAATGTTAAGACAGAGAGTAGTTGCAGTAGCTCAGTAATGATAACTCAGTAGTCTGAAAATTTCCTTTGGGTATCTCACATGGAAGGCTTCAAAAGCTGAGGCATGTCATTCTCAGTATGAAGCAATAGGCTGAAATACTGCAGATCCAGAGGCTGACTTCCCACTGAATTCATTGTAAATCACATGCATTTGGACTGTCTAAGTCTGGGCAAACAGCTCTCACCCGAGGAAACGAGTTACGCACAAGTCTGCACAAACAAATCCACACACCAAGCTTGTTCCACTAGGCAAAAGTCCACTCCAAAACACAGGTGGGGAGATCAGACTGTCGGCTTCTCTACAGGGAGACCAGAAAAGGCAACACTCTGTTGCTGTGCAATGACAGGGTATCTTTACTACAGCCCTTCCACCATCACCCACCCGGTTGGTGTTTCACGGTTTGCATTCACACAGAACGTGTGTTTGGGTCAGTGTCACTGGTTTTCCTCAAGCAACTTACGAAGCACCTGGCACACATTTGGACAACATGGGGAGGTGAAGAATAAGGTTTATCCCTTCATGAAGAGATCATCGGAGAAGGATCATCGGAGATCAGGTGGATCTCAAGCTGTTGGAGCCCATCACGGACATGAGCAGTCCCCATGACATAGCATCAGAAGCTGAGGTTCCCCATCTGCTCCAGGGCTGGCAGCTGCTTCAGTGCATGACAAAAACGAGGACATGACACCATTTTGCTTCTGTGATTCCTCAGAGCTTCTCTCACGTTTTAAATAAACTTCTGACTTCTGTCCAAATACAGTTACCTGAGAGGAAAAGGAAAACTCAAACTGCCTTGCAAACCCGTGGAAGTGGGTGATGAATAAATGCAGTCTGCCTGATATTACATGGTAACTGAGCTTGTATAAATCGTAACTTTTCAATCTTTTATTAAACTAATGGAATTGAGTTTTGGAATACACTTTTTTAAAAAGCAGACTTACAGTCATTTAGCTATGGTGAAGATCAGATCATCCACACCAAATTTGTTCAGCCTTATCACAGTCCAGCTTCTCATGTGTCCGCTGTTGATAATTTTTCAGCAGCCAACCCGGAATACTACCTGAGCTTCTGAAAAAATAATCTGCTTCCAAAAAACACGTGAACAGCTTCAACGTGCAAACAATTGAGAGCTCCAGGGTGAAGAGTTTCAAAGGCCCCAATTTTTTCCACCACTTTAAACCAAGGCTTTATGTCCCAGGCTGCTACGATCCCAGGGTCTTCCTGAGTGAGCTCTCATGAAGCAGGGGCCTATCTATCAAGCACTTCTGGCTTTTCATGAAAGCATCTGTTGTCATTATAGCAAAGAATTTTAGAGAAAGTTACTGATGTGTGAAAAGAAACTTGATTACTTTTGCTCCCAGACAGGTAGATGGAGAAGGTTAAGCCTAAAACCCCATGGAGGCTTCCTGAAGATTTGAGCCTGGTATTTCTACAGCCATTTCTGCAGGGCGTCAGACACTTGCTCTGAGCTCTGACTGTTCTCATACACACTTTTTCTCATCTGGGCAGATTCTCTGGGATTTGGCACCGCACTCATGTGGCCACATGTTTCCCGACTGGCTTGGAGCGCGGTCAGATCAAGTTTGAGTCTGCTTGCAAAACGCTGTGTAGACATAGCCTTTGATGTGTTCCTGAGCCAGATGTAGCGCTTTCCAACACAAGGAATGAGGAATAACAAGTTTTTCTGACATCTGGCAGTACAAATGTTACCCCAGAATGAACATTGGTTCCTACCCAAAATGATAATCCCTCTTTGTGGGCTGCGCTTACTTAGGGTCCGTATCTCCAATGCTCAAGTGGTTTCCTCACAGCTTGCTTTTGCCTGTGCTGAATAGATGGCGCCTCACATGTCTACGCATGCAAACGGTTGATTTGCAGGTGGAAATGAACTATTCCTAATAGCTGGGAATAATGAGAAAAATGAAGAATCACAGAGAATCTGATTTTTTGTGTTAAAGTTCTTGTAAATAACTCAAAGGAAAGGAGTGGCAGCATATGTAATAGGGCTGTTTATTGTCCCCAAGTTAAGGAATGTTTTCTTGACTGAGCAGTGTCTCTGCCAAACAACTCAAGAAGAGCTTTGTGGTGGCAGAAGTTGAAGTCAAGGAAAATCGGTATTGTTACAGGCATTTTGATCTGTCATGGACTGTTTCTGCCGAGCAACTGGACCTTGTGCTCTACAGTCAAGTACGTGTGTCAACGCCTGCAAGTTAATGCAGGCTAGAGAAGAAGCAAAATAATAACAAAGCTGTGAAAACTTTGGGGAAAGAAGCTGAGCAGGGAGAATCTGTACGTGATGTTGATGGGACTTGTGAGCGCTCAGCAGCTCCAGAAAAGCAGACTACTGATGCTGGTGCTTAATATACTGACTTAGCGGCTGAGCTGCAGGCACAAAACCCATAGAAGTTCTGGGGGGATCTGGCAGTCTGTGCTTGTTTGTCCTCCTTGAATGAGTGGTAGGTGACATCTAAGCACATGCTCATCAGAATATAGGACTGTTTGGAGGGCAAAGCTGAAGGATGCAGATGTAACCTTTTCTGTTCTCCGTCAATTGTTCATCAACTCGTTACTTTCA
>NW_010400563.1:56028-58848 GCF_000710305.1 Buceros rhinoceros silvestris | reverse complement strand
TCAGCAGGACACTGTGCAGTGCGGTGTGGAGCTGATTTGAAAACACGTG
Organism: Buceros rhinoceros silvestris; assembly: GCF_000710305.1. Taxonomy (NCBI): domain Eukaryota; kingdom Metazoa; phylum Chordata; class Aves; order Bucerotiformes; family Bucerotidae; genus Buceros; species Buceros rhinoceros. Next base: position 58,799 of record NW_010400563.1, on the reverse strand, counting down.
AAGCCAGTCAGGAAAAGTCAGTCTTGCCATCCTGGATATTCCTGGGTATTTCTGATACAGAAATGTCACTACGGACACTGCTGGGACAGGTACCCAGAAATCCCAGGACTGTACTAAATGTAATATCTTGTCCTAAAAGTGCTGTGTCATCTGTGCGCCGGTACCTCTCATCTTGCTGATTAAGCACGCAAGCACAAAGGGTGCCCCACTGCCCCTCCCAAACTCAACAGCTGCTGCTTGGAAGAAGCATTTTTTCCCCCATAATTGGTATTAGATGATGATGATGCCACAGGCTTTGAAATATTGGAAGCCAGCGCTGATCACGCTTACAGATAGCTGAACAATGCAGTGCAATGTAAACTAGGCAAACAAATCCATCTGGGTTGCCAGAGAAGGCAGAGAAAAGCTCTAATCTCCTAGAAGCAGCTGTTGGCCAAGCTGACATTGAAAGGCATTATTTTTAAAATGAAAGCTTCTGTGCAAGTGATGAAAGCTGCTGGATTTCTTGCTTTGGACTGGAAGCACTTGTCAGTAGCCCAGGCACAGATCGAAATCGTTGACTGCTGCAGAGCAAGAGTAATCAGCAGGACCCACTTCAGTGGGTTAAGGATTCCTTTCCCTGCTGGGACACCGTGGGTTTTTCCAGGAGTAGCTGCTTACTGGGACAGGATGGGATCAGCGCTGGGCCAGTGCAGGACCGCTGATGGTGCACCTAATCTGGCTGAGAGCCGGGCTGTGCTATGTGCTCACAAACTCTGTAAGGCAAGAGGCAAGTATCCCGATCTGCTTCCTCCTGGAGAAGTCCCAAAGCATGGGGAAGTTCATAGCCAGACATCAGTCCATGAGAGGTCCTAGGATGGACCTTGCCAGGATGGTTAGGTGAGCAAAACTTCCCTCAGGCAGCGTGAGTCTGTGGCGGCAAATAAGTGATGCCAGGAATCTGGATGTGCTGCTCAGGTAAACCAAGCCACATCAGTCAAAGCAGCTTTATTCCAGGACAAGTGAGTCAAACCGAGGGCTTTTGCCATATAATATTATAAAGGTAGAGGAAAAAGCCCCTAAACCCCAAAATTACAAGATCATATTGGCAAGTGTCCTTAGTGCCTGAAAAGTTCAGTTTAAAGAAACAAAGAGAGAGAGAGAATAATGGCATTTACAAGAACAGCATTGTTAGCTTGTGGGTTTTCATCCAGGGTGAGATGATGCAGTTCAAACGCGGAAGAGCAAAGGAGAAGAGATCTCCTGTGTGCATGGTGCTCTCAGGAGCTTGGTGGTGGGTTACCAGTGGCAGCAGCAGCAGGTAAGATAGTTGTAATCTGTATTATTTTTAACAGTCCGTGATGTAGGGACGCCTCAAAGATCCGCATTTTTCTTCCGTGCACCGTGACTGCCAGAAAAATAAAAGCCACCGCTACCAGGATAAGTGGCATTATTATCCCTGCTGCAGGCAGGGCCGCGGGCGGCAGAGGGGTTTGCTCAGAGCTGTGGAGTCACGGCAGGGCTGTCAGACAGCCCTGTTAGCAGAGGCAGCAGCAAGGACCCAGGCCTCCTTTGCAGAGAAGAGACAGGGCCCGGGAGGGTGCTGTGTCAGGGGCTGTTGTGAGCGGTTAGCAGTTCCCCGGGACATGGCGACTGATGAAGTTGTAAACTTGACTTAAGGCTTCTAGGCTTGGAGGCTGGAAGGAGAAAAGTAATATCCAGGGTTGGTGCTAGAGCCTGCTCTCTGAAAGCAAGCTGTCCTTCGGGCATCGGTGCTGGTGGTTTGCCTGGCAGAGCAAACGCAGGAGCGGAGGAGCAAGCAAAACGTTTCATCAGCCTAGTTGCCAGAGAGTTGAAAGAATCTGACAGGGAGACTTGTTTAGCTACAAAGCCGTATAGACCATATTGTCTAAATACATTTTGTTTTCCTGTTAAACTCCATTTATAAGAGTGACAAGAAAACTAATAAAATCTACTAAGGACAAGGATGGTAATTTAGCACTTGGAGACTGAGCGAGAGGAGCTGTATCTATGCTGCTCTCATGTCTTCAAGCCGCGCCTCGAGTACAGCTATTTCTTCTGATCAGCTATGAGCCTGCACAGGAGGGTTTTTTCTGTCACTGTTTTTCTTCTGGACAACATCTACTGTCTGTCTCCTGAGGCTTTGCAGATGAAGTTGTTCCCAGCCAGCTTAACAGAGAGAAGTTAAAAGGAGCAGTAACGTGATGTCCTGTGAGATGAAAAACGAACCACTCCAAAATCAGTATTCAAGATTTTTCCTCGATTTCCACTGGTTTGCGGTGACTTCCCTCACAACCTCGTTAATCAAATATGAGCTGCCGGTTTTTAAAACCGCATTTGTCGACCGACGTGCACGGGGCTGATGCCAACCACCTGCTTGACAATGGCCAGTCAACGCCCTGCTCTTTCGGATGCACCTAAACATAGTGCCAAAGACTGAGCGCAACAAATCTTCCAACAGCTTGGTTCTTCCCTATTTGCTTTGGCCTCTCGAATTTCCCACACAATTTTTGAAAAAGCGAAGCAGCGTGTTTTTTATGAACATCTTAAAAACTAAGTCGGTATTCTCATATAAACATGTCAGTGTAAATGGTGAAAAACGAGGTAAATGGTGAAAAACACAAAAGAAAGGGAAACCAAAACCCAAAATATAGTTCAGTGGAATGAATCTGTGTCCAGGCTTGAGATTTATGTGGTTATATTTCAGTGCCCTAGATTTTCCCTGCGATCAGCCGTTATCTTAACAGATCCTGCCCCGTGCTGCCACGAGG
>NW_010400563.1:51743-55901 GCF_000710305.1 Buceros rhinoceros silvestris | reverse complement strand
AGCAGCTGCTGTACTCTGACCAGAGGTGGAAACATTTCCGTGATGGTCTGAAAAGAACTAGCGTACGGCATTTGTACAGCTCTTTGGGGATCTTCCTGGATGAAAGGCACTATTATACGGGTAAGATCATTATCATTATCATGAAAAACCTTCTCAAGGAAGCAATTCCACCTTCTGCTTCTGACACCTCATTTCTCTGTTGTCTCAGGAGCCTCTTTTGTATCTCCTAGGAGTGTCAGTTCACATCTTAATCTCTTTGTATGTAATCTCATTACAGATAATCCCATTTGCTGGAGATGTCAGTACTTCTCCACCATGTGAGGAAGGATTTCCACTCGGCTTGTTTTGTAACCAATCCCAGCTACATTCGCCGTACAAAACAGACTGGCTGTAGCTGGAATCTCTCTTAGGTTAGGTTTGCTGTGGGCAGGGGAATTCAACGGAAGGCGGGAAGGCAGGCGGGAAGGCAGGCAGGAAGGAAGGGACTCCTTTCTGCTAATAATATCCAGTGATCTTTTTTCTCCATCTCATTGTTTATGTGAGAGAGGAATTTTCCCTTAAAAAATAAATCGAGATTTATAAAAAGATGAAAATAACCGAAGTTTGGAAATTACTTTCACAGCCATCCGTCTTCAGTCGGATCTGCGTGGTAGAGGCAGATGCACTGTGAGCTTTCTCACTTTGATTTCTTGCCTTTGAGTAACTCTTGTCAATTAGGGAGGATAGAGTCTACTCTCAATTCATTAAGTGCACCACAATTGTCAGTTAGTGACAGGCTCAGGGGAGACCAGGACGAAGAAAACATGGAGGATAAATTATACAAGAAGAGCACAGTTTGGAGAAAAATGGGGCCCTCTTTGTATAACATGCTTATCCTCAAAATCTTGAGTAAGCTCCTATCGTTGATAAAAGTCCAAACCCTCATATTCTTATAGGGAAGAGTGGGGGAAAAAAAGCAGTCACTCTCCTTTGATGGTTTGAAAAAAGAAAAGATGTTTGTACCACTCACTGACTGGCTAATGAATAATCAGATTTCACAGCTTGAGTGCTGGGGTGGTAATTTGGTTGCACGCCATGCTCGAAATCCATGGAATAGTGCTTCATTAATGTGAAGACCTGTATAATCAAACAATTAGCAGTCTCTCTGCTGCTAAAGCAGCTTTTCATCAGCATATATACTTCGTTGTAAGATGAGTCTCAAATTATTGGATCTGACAGCAACTAGTCTTTTACTAAATCACAGCAGTAGTAAAGTAGGGTGGACAGAACATTCATTTTTTAACCCATTTCTACATCTGCAAGAGGTTCATTCCATCCACACCACATGCTCTATGTAATTACTGTTGGGAAGGTGAAGACATTACAGCTGAACTGAATTTTCATTTAAATGAGTAAATCACGGATGAGACTTTAAACAGAATGTTCAAATACTGCAAATTAGCAGTGATATGTTGCTACTTCTCACTTCATTTATCTTCCAGGAAAGAGGGAGAGACTTCCATCCATATCCCATTACCAGAACGTCACCCTCTTCCCTTCCTTTCACAGGATTTAACCGCACAGGCAGAAGGATGTCACACGAGTTTCAACTCTTTTTCTATACTTTGACCTTGGATTCTCCTGAGGTCTGAGGGCAACTGCCCTCTGCTCTCCAGTTCATTTGAAAGCATCATAGCTAGGCGAGGGGAGGTGGAAAAAGTGCACCTCGAATCTTCACACACGGGTGTGAGTCTTCCACTTGTTTCAAGCTCAGAAAGCCATGCCTCTCATCTCCATGCCAGCTTGGGATGCGCTTGGCATCTTCCAGGGGACAAAAAAATGCTGATGTGGGCCTGAGAAACTGCTCATGCACCCGCTGCCACCAGACTGGTGGACAATGGAAGTGGTCGTTGGAAGGATGGGACAGTGGATAGGACCAGAGTAGGCCAGCAAAGCGCGTGGAAGGATAAAGCGTATGATGGTTTTGTAGAGCATTCCCACGTTCAGTTACAACATTTCCCCTCATATTAGCAAATAAGGCTTAGTATTATTTATTTAGGCTCATGCTACATGGCTTTTTTGTTTCCTTTAATATTACCTTAATTTTTCCAGAAATCGTCTGAACATCAGTGAGTTTGTTTTGTTCTGTGGCCCAGCAGGTGGAAAATGCTGAGTGTGCTGGAAACATCTAACAAACGTGATCACGGCAAAGGTATTGTACCAGAACCTCAGCTTGGGTGTGACGGGTGAGACATTTATGATCTAATTTAGCAATAGCTGATCTAAGGTGAAACAGTACGGGACTGTTTTCAGGGCTGCAATGTTTTACCTGGTTTTCTTTTCTGTCCCGTTGGTCAAAAGAATAATAATAATAAAAAATATATATTCTACATGTTATGGGTGCTGTACCTGCTGGACCCAAATGTCTGAAGTGCAACTCACGGTAGCTGAAAGGCTCAGTAGTTCAAAATACCTGTTAGTCTGTCCTGCTGGAAGGGGTGATTTCTAAATATCAGGTGTAGACGTGACGATGAATTCAGCTTCACCCCAGAGAAGGCTTTCTCCAAGAGGAATCCTGAAACCCGACTGTTTCGGAGAAGATGAAAGGAGAGGTCTCCTACTTTCAATAGCTGTGTCAGTCTAATACCTGCTAGAGAAGATTGTGCTGCAGAAGTCACCCTGTTGTTATATCGGAAACAGAGAGGTGGAAACTGGAAAAGCCCAAAATATCCCTCAGGCCGACTAGCCAGTTTTCAGCAAGAGCTATGAGGTACTAACGTGTAATCTCCTTTAATGGAGCTGCCCTCCCCCAGCATTTCACCCAAGCCCTGATTTCCTATTGACTTCCAAGACTCTGCAATCACCAAATGTGGAAAACCTGTCAGACTTCAGTGGTGATTTGTTGATGTGGGAATCGCCCTCACCGTCAGGTGTGCAACCCAACCGAGGGTGGGACCCGGCACAGGATCCAGCCCCTGCTTCTTGCCGGTATGCGCTGTCACTGACTCACGAGGGGCACCCTTGGGTGGAAATGGGCACGGTTTCTCCAGCAATGAAATCTTAAACTGAACAAGAAGCTAGTATTTATGTTTTTTAATAGGATGGTGTAACTTAATGCCTCTCTCCTTTCCAATGCACACCAAACGTCCCTCTGGCACAGGCTGGACCTTTGTCATTGTAGAAGTAAAGGGATCTGTAAACTGCACAAATAAGGACATGCATTTCAGGTCATGGGGTTGGCTGGTTTGAGAGATCCAAAGTCTGGATTTTAAAAAAACCTAAATCTAACACGGAGCTTTGAAACGCTGACAATTTTCAGTCTCTGTAATTGTGTAACTTGTGAGATGTGTGATGTTCTCTTCCTTGCACAGGCAGAGGAAACAGAGTCCATTCTAGACACTAAACACGCTCGTTAATTTTCTTAGGCATTCATCTTGCTCGTAGCAATTTGGATGCGTACGCTGAAACTTATGAACCCATTCATAAAGCCAGCGCTGCTTTGCGAGATGATGCTGTGACGCATTTCCTCCAGAAACACTTCTTTGTCCAGTCCTTGCCTGAAAAACCATTCGGAACCTTTTTCCATTGGACTCCTTTACAAATGTCCTCAGTGTTTATTTCCTTGATGGAAATAATCCAGAAAGGTGTCTAAGCCACCTGGGAAGGGAGCCTTAGCCCTGGGGTGGGCTCTCTCCAGGCAGAGGGAAGGCAGTAGGTTGTTTTCTCCTGCATTGTGGAGACCACCCTTTACCCCTCGTTCAGCACAGGACGGCAGCCCATCGCTGGTGCCCTTCAGCAGCATTCCCAGAGGCCCCACTCGGGGCAAATGGCGCTGCCAAAATTTTCTGAGGTCTTCCACAGCAGGCCATGGGAAGAGGGTAGAGGCAGGACCACCTGCTGATGGGCTGTGATGCAGTGAGCTCTGGCAGGGGGAGCATTTATCCTCAGAGGAGAGAGCGTGGAAAAGGAGGAGTAAGCTTTAACGAACGGCCTAGGGGAATTAGGCATGAAGTCTGGGCACAGGATTTACGTTCCTACAGCTCACCAGTGCTTTTATAATCTTACCCTTAAGCCACTTTCTTGATCTCAGGTTCATCCTCCCTCCCTGCAAGCTCCTGGAAAAAAAAAACAAAACAAAAAAACCCAACACACACCAAAAAAAAAAAAAAAAAAAAAAAA